>NC_050573.1:468264557-468502057 GCF_011100635.1 Trichosurus vulpecula
TCACTTCTCAACCCTTGCATGCAGCTTCTGACCTCGTTACTTTACTGAAACTGCTTTTCCAAGGTTACCACTTATCCCTTTAATTGACAAATCCAATGAACTTTTCTCAGTTCTCATCCTTTGCCACCACTCTGTAGCATTTGACACTGTGACCACCTGGATGGTGCTCTCTCTTCTCTGAGTTTTCATGACACTTTTGTGCTTTTCTTACCCATTTGGCCACTTCTCATCTCCTTTACTAGATCATCTTCCATGCCCCAGCCCCTATATGTGGGTATACTCCAAGGCTTTGACCTCTTCTGCTCTCATCCAGTGCCCCAGAAGATGACTCCAAGATCTGTATATCACACCTTAGTCTCTCTCCTGTACTCTAGTCCCTTTGGACATTTTGTATTGGATATCTTGTAGGCATCTCAAACTCAGCACGTCCAAAATAGAACTTGTTGCTGTAATTTCTCTTTTTTCTTTTACAAGCACCAATATCCTTATAATTACTCAGGTTTTTGACCTCAACATTCTCAATTTTTCCTCCTTCCCCCTTTACCTGCTATATCCGGTGAGTTGCCAGGTCTTATCTATTCTATCTCTATTTCTTATCTTAAATCAGACTTTGTCTTTCTATTTGTGTGACCACTACCCTAATTCAGTCCTCATCACCTCTCAGTTGGACTCTGGCAACAGCCTCATAATCCACCTCAAGACTCCAATTCATTCTTTATTACCACAGCCGAATTGAGCTTCTTAAAGCAACAGTCTGACCACATCATCTCCCTGCTTGGGAAACTCTAGTTTCTACACATTGCTCTCTCCTCTCCTTCATATAATCTGTGTTCTAGACAAACTGGTTTACTTGTTCCCCATAGTGCACCTCCTTCTTTGGTCTCTGCCTTTTGCATAGGCTGTCCTTGGTGCACTCCCTGCTCACCTCTACCTTGTAGAACTCCTAGCTTTGATCATGGCTCAGTTCAGGTTTCCCCTTCTCCATGAGAAGCCTATACTGGTATGTGAGTTCTTAGTTCCTCCCTCCCCAAGAAATTACTGTGTATTTACTTAACTATGTACTTGTTTTTCCCCTTCCAACATATAGCACCTTGAGCATATAAACTGTTTATTTCTTGTTTTTGTATCCTAAGTACCACAGTGCCTAATACATAGTGGACTCTTTTACACATGTTTGTTATGATGAATGAATGAAATGAAAAAATAGAAAGGGGCAAATACAAGGGAGATGAATTCACTGATCTCACCACTGCCAAATGGATGGGGGGAAAGGAAGTAAAAGCTTATTTCTGAACATCACAGTTTTCATCCCATAGCAAATTGTTCATAGGGCAAGAGATGAGTCAGTAATGTCTTTTTGTTTACTAGAAAAGCTAAAGACAACTTCCATCAGTGATGAATTTTATGACTTTTATAGTGGGGGTAAGAGAATGTAAGTGAATGTTGTCAGCTTGTACCTGTTCCATTGGCCATTTTTCTTTCTCTTCTAAACCTTATTTCAATGCTATTCTTCATTCTGTCTCTCCTGTTGTGCCACTTAGTTCCAACCTTTAAAAAGTAAGAAAGGACATGCCTTGATAATATCTTTAGAACCAGAAAATATCCGATAATAAAGTTAATAGGAATAAAGAGAGAAAGAACTGAGAGCTGGGGCCAGAATGAATAAATAAAAAAGTATTTATTGAGCATGTTGTTTTTCCAAGCACTACTAAGAAGTGGGAATACAAATAGAAATGTGAGAAATTCATGCTCTCAAAAGGTGCTCACACTAACAGAGGGAGACAACACTTACTAGAGTTCATCTGCAAGGTGAAGGGAAAGTTCCAGAAGTCCAAAGGGTGGAGCCTCCATGATGGTAAGGCCTAAGGATCCTTATGGGTTCACTGGAAGGTCAGATGGCAATGTCTGGGGAGGGTGGAGGAGACATAAACACCATTGAGAATGGGGGTGGGGTGGGGGGTGGCAGGGTGGGAGGGGTATGTACACCTGAGGGTCCAAGTGGAACAAGGATTCTGAGTTCCCTCTCATAGATGTGGTGATGGGGGAGGGAGCTCAGTGATCAGCCAGGAGCTGGTGGGGAAGAGAGAGAAAGGGAGGAGAGGGGCTGGAGAAGAGGCAGAAAGGTTGTGGGAGGAGTGCACCCTGGGCATCTGCTCTTCTCGACTGTCCAGTGTCTGGCTGGATTATAAACAATTCCGGAGATAGTCCTAAAGGAGAAGGACCTCCCTGTGCTTAAGCTTAGTCCCATAGTGATGTGGGAAATTCCCCAGGTTTAAAGTGAATAGAAACATTTTGAAGTATGTGATATATAAAAAAGTTCAAGAGATGTAGTTTCTGGGTAATGAACCATCATTTTATTAATTATGGCTAGTGGATAATTAATAAAAGGGTCATTTGGTTGTCTCTCCTAAACCAAAGATGGATCATGGTTCTTGATGCTTGTGTGCCGTTGGAAGAGTGAGTGTTCTTGACAGATGGCAACCAACTCTGATTGGTTAACAGTTAATGAGAATAATGAATATTATAATGAGAAACAGACCTATTCTAATGAGAGGCTGGGGTACATGACTGATTATGTCACTCTTACTCCCAGACCACCCCCAGCCTTAGGCAATCTAGACAAAGGATTTACTCCCACCCCACACCCCCAAACCCAAGTAGAACACAATGGATTTCGGTAGGGTCTGAACAAGATTGAGGAGAAAGTTAATCCCATCTTATTATCAACAATGTCCTTCAGATTCTGGTTGATTTCCGAATGAGAAAAAAGAAAGGGAAAAAATCCTAGATATCCCCAATAGTAAATGGTTATTAATATAAGAGAAAAATAATAATTTCTCTGAAGTATAAGTAGTTTGGTAAATATCTTTGAAGAATCCCCTAAAGAAGTGATTTCCAAACTTTTTTTTAATGATATACCTCTATCAGTCAAAAATGTTTGAGCACATACCACCAATATACTCATATTTATTTATTATAAAGACATACCCTTGCATCATCAATATTACATACATTATAAGACATGTGCAAAACTAGAAGTTGAAAATGATGAGATGAAGTAGATATTTGTTAAATTTTTATTTTCTTTATTAACAGTAGAAAAAGATTTTGCTGTCACTAAAATTGTGAAGCATCTTTACTCATATTTAAAGGTCTGATGCTATGTTTAGTTTATTCTATTACTTGATTTTAATGGCTGTCAAAGGTAAAAAAGAAGATACCCTATAAAATTACTTAGATAACAATAGAAGAATTCATCATTGGACTGTACTGCCTTATTTTTTAGTTCCATTCACCAATTACACAAAGATTTTTGTTGAAATTTGGTGATTAAATTTCCATTTTTTCCCCCGATATCAGTTCTTCTCACAAACTAATTGTAAGGTATTACATATATATATATATATATATATATATATATACACATATATATGTATATATTGATATAGATATCTACATATGTCTATGTCTATATCTTAACAAAACCTATTCCCACTCTTCATGTGGAAGATTTTTAAATAAATTGGAAAATTCAGTTTCTTATATCTGTGCAGCTATAAGAGTTTTTATAGATGACTCATGATTTTCAGCAATAAGCTGAGTTTTAAAAAATCTGGCTCATCATGATGGCTTCATATATTCAGTAGATTAATCACAAGACTTAATATACACTTAGAGTGAGATTCGTCATTTAATGATAGTGGATGTAAATATAGATTTCAAATAATTTTGACAATTTTGAAGTCTTTTGTCCGGTTTCTTGTTATTTGTATTTAAATTGCCATTTTTAAAACCTTGTAATGTGGCTGATGAGCTCACACTAGGAGCAGAACTGTCAGTTCAATCATTTTCTTATTTGTGCTCACGTTCTTAGTTTTATTTTAAATCCTTAGTTTCTTTGCCAAGATTCTTTTAAGCAACCTTTCCATTTTGTGAAAGAGAATTTACTTAGAATTATATAATATATGTAAATCCATTTAACCAGGCACAGGAAAATTATAACACATTGCAATATCCTGAAAGATAACAAATAGTATCACTGTCAAACTCTCCAGATGGTGTAATTCCCACTCTTCTTTCAGGATAGTTTTCATATAGTCTGTAACATGTAATTATTTAGCATCACTGACCATTAAGTGTCAATCTATACATTAGATATTAGTAAAACTTAATTGTTTCATTTAAAAATTATTATAAATTTATGGACTAAAACAAGCATTTCCATAACATAGTAAAAGAAAAAAGATGATTGCACATGAAACTGAAAATCTAATATGCATAACTTGCCATTCCTTTCAAATATACAGCAAAATTATCATGTAAATTTCTTTTTCTTTTTTTTTTTCTCCTTTTTATTCACTCAGAGAACATCTTGTTACTCCATTAACACTTCATTACTCTGCTATCTCCTCTTTGCTTTCTATGACTGGTCATTAATTGGGGGTGGGAAGAGATGAATCCCTCCCATTATCCTTGATCTTATTGAACATAATGCTATTATGTTAAATCATTACTGAGTTTTATTTACTGAATTGATTACATTGATCAATTTTTCTCTTCCATTGATTAATATTTTCTATTTCTATTTTGCCAATATTGAATAGTTTGGATGACAAATGATTTGTTTGAGATCTGATACTGCTAGACCCACTAGTTTCTACTTTAAGATTCTTTATTTTTTTTTTTTTGATGGGGAAAGGCAGGGCAATTGGGGTTAAGTAACTTGCCCAAGGTCACACAGCTAGTAATTGTGTCAAGTGTTTGAGGATGGATTTGAACTCAGGTCCTCCTGACTCCAGGGTCCGGTGCTCTACTCACTGTACCACCTAGCTGCCCCCTACTTTAAGATTCTTGGTCTTTTTTCCTAACATGACTTTTATTATTATTTTGTCTTATGTTTATATATTAATCCATTGGGTTTTTTGTATTGTATTAAATCTGCAAATTAATCTAGATAGGATTTAATTATATTTTCATAGGCCAACCATGAAGAATGAATATTTCTCCAATTTTTTTCTTAGTGGTTTTTTGAACCATCATACACACACACACACACATACAGACATATATATATATATATACATATATATATATATGTATATGTATATGTATACGTAATTCATAGGATCATAAGATCTAGTGCTATTAAGGAACCTCAGAGGCATCTACTCTAATCTCCTTAATTTTACAATTTAACACTGGAAGAAACTAGGAGAGTTTAAGACCAGGGAGTTTAAACCAGGGAATTTAAGTGACTTGCATGAAGTCACACAGGTAGTAAGCATCTGAGGCAGGATTTGAACATAGGTCCTTCAGCTCCACAGACAATGTTCCTTTCACTGTACCATGTAATATGAAAAAAATGTTCATTTTATTTCCTTTTTGGCTATGCTTTTCTCATCAATTTCTTTTTTGTGTCTTTATCGCTACAGCTGATTTATCCAGAACTACCTTAAATAGTAATGGTAACAATGAACATCCTTGCTTCTCTCCTAATTTTACTGTAAAGATCTCTTGTGCTTCAAGCTTTTTTGTTCTTTTTTTATTATTAAAAACTGGACAGATCTTTAAAAAATTTATTATTTATTTATTTAATATTTTTAGTTTTCAGCATTAATTTTCACTAGGGTTTGAATTACAAATTTTCTCCCCATTTCTACCCTCCTGCAACTCCAAGATGGCATATATTCTGATTGCCCTGTTCCCCAGTCAGACCTCCCTTCTGTCACACCACTCCACCCCATCCCCTTTTCCCTTATTTTCTTGTAGGGCAAGATAGATTTCTATGCCCCATTGCCTATATATCTTATTTCCCAGTTGCATGCAAAAACTTTTTTTTTTGAACATCTGCTTTTAAAACTTTGAGTTCCAAATTCTCTCCCCTCTTCCCTCCCCACCCACCCTCCCTAAGAAGGCAAGCAAGTCAACATAGGCCACATGTGTATCATTATGCAAAACCATTCCACAATACTCATGTTGCGAAAGATAAACTATATTTTGCTCCTTCCTGTCCTATCCCCCTTTATTCAGTTTTCTCCCTTGACCCTGTCCCTTTCCAAAGTGTTTGTTTTTGATTACCTCCTCCCCCTATCTGCCCTCCCTTCTATCACCCACCCCCACTTCCTCCTTCTTTCCTGTGGGGTAAGATACCTAATTGAGTGTGTATGTTATTCCCTCCTCAGGTAAAATCTGATGAGAGCAAGATTCACTCATTCCCCCTCACCTGCCTCCTCTTCCCTTCCTACAGAACTACTTTTTCTTGCCACTTTTGTGCGAGATAATTTACCCCATTCTATCTCTCCCTTTCTCCCTCTCTCGATATATTCCTCTCTCATCCCTTAATTTGATTTTATTTTTTTTAATATCATCCCTTCATATTCAACTCACCCTGTGCCTTCTGTCTATATGTGTGTATACATATATATTCCCTTCAGCTACCCTAACATTGAAGTCTCATGAATTATATACATCATCTTTCCATGTAGGAATGTAAATAAACAGTTCGACTTTAGTAAGTCCCTTATGATTTCTCTTTCTGGTTTACCTTTTCATGCTTCTCTTGATTCTTGTGTTTGAAAGTCAGATTTTCTATTCAGCTCTGATCTTTTCACTGAGAAAGCTTGAAAGTCCTCTATTTTATTGAAAATCCATATTTTGCCTTGGAGCATGATACTCAGTTTTGCTGGGTAGGTGATTCTTGGTTTTCATCCTAGCTCCATTGACCTCCAGAATATCATACTCCAAGCCCTTTGATCCTTTAATGTAGAAGCTGATAGATCTTCTGTTACCCTGATTGTGTTTCCATAATACTCAAATTGTTTCTTTCTGGCTGCTTGCAGTATTTTATTCTTGACCTGGGAGCTCTGGAATTTGGCAACAATATTCCTAGGAGTTTTCTTTGTGGGATCCTTTTTAGGAGGTGATCTGTGGATTCTTTCAATTTCTATTTTTCCCTGTGGCTCTAGAATATCAGGGCAGTTCTCCTTGATGATGTTTTTGAAAGATAACATCTAGGCTCTTTTTTTTGATCATGGCTTTCAGGTAGTCCAATAATTTTTAAATTGTCTCTCCTGGAACTATTTTCCAGGTCAGTGGTTTTTCCAATGAGATATTTCACATTGTCTTCCACTTTTTCATTCCTTTGGTTCTGTTTTATAATATCTTGATTTCTCCTAAAGTCACTAGCTTCCACTTGCTCCAGTCTAATTTTTAAGGTAGTATTTTCTTCAGTGGTCTTTTGGACCTCCTTTTCCATTTGGGTAATTCTGCCTTTCAAGGCATTCTTCTCCTCATTGGCTTTTTGGAGCTCTTATGCCATTTGAATTAGTCTAGTTTTTAAGGTGTTATTCTCTTCAGAATTTTTCTGGGTCTCCTTTAGCAAGTCATTGACTTGTTTTTCATGGTTTTCTCACATCATTCTCATTTCTCTTCCCAATTTTTCCTCTACTTCTCTAACTTGCTTTTCCAAATCCTTTTTGAGCTCTTCCATGGCCTGAGACCAATTCATATTTTCCTTGGAGGCTTTTGTTGTAGGCTCTTTGCCTTTGTTGACTTCTTCTGGCTGTATGTTTTGGTCTTCTTTGTCACCAGAGAAAGATTCCAAAGTCTGATTCTGAATCTGAGTCCATTTTTGCTGCCTGGCCATGTTCCCAGCCAACTACTTGACCCTTGAGTTTTTCGTTGGGGTATGACTGCTTGTAGAGTAGAGAGTACTTTGTCCCAAGGTTGAGGAGCTGTGCTGTTGTTTTCAGAGCTGTTTCTACACAGCCAGCTCTACCACACCAGCGCTACTCCTCCCCCAAGAACTGCCAACCCGGACTGTGACTCAGATCTAAGCAGGCTCTGCACTCCTGCTCTGATGCGCCACTTAATTCCTCCCACCAGGTGGGCCTGGGCCTGGAAGCAACTGCAGCTATAATTCTGTCCTCAGAGCTTCACCACCTCCTCTGCCCCCACGGTGGTGGCTGAACTGGGAACTCCTTTCACTCTGTCCCTGCAGCTTTTCCCACTAACCTTCTCTGTTGTCTTGGGTGTTTGTGGGTTGAGAAGTCTGGTAACTGCTACAGCTCACTGATTTAGGGCGCTAGGGCCTGTTCTGCCTAGCCCTGGTCTGGTTGGTCCAGGTGCAGCTTACACTGGGCTCTACTCCGCTCTGCTCCCAGCTCTGTGCAATAGGCCTTACCCATCCAGGCTGTCCTGGGCTGGATCCCTGCTTCCCTCTGCTATTTTGTGGGTTCTGCAGTTCTAGAATTTATTTAGAGCCATTTTTATAGGTGTTTGGAGGGTCCTGGGGGGAGAGCTTTAGGCAAGTCCTTCTTTCCAGCGGCCATCTTGGCTCTGCCCCCAAACTGGACAGATATTAACAATGATGAACATTTGCTTATACGAAGAAGAAAAAGGAGGGCACCATGTATATGATACCAGGGACCTCTGTTATATGCGGTTTATTTTTAGAAAGTAATTAAATATAACAGGTAGTTCCAACAGTACCTTGCTTGTCTGTGTACACTTCTGAACTTCCTTCTGCTCTTGGCTGTATATTGTTTTAATGTTTCATTAATGCTCTTTTCTTTCTTTGTTTTCTTATCACTGTCACTATTGTTCTGTTCCCCTCAAATCCCTTGTCTACTGAAAATTCTTTCTTATAACAAGTAAACTGTCAAATGAAACAAATCCACACATTAGTCATGCAGGAAAATGTGTGCATCATTTTGTATCTCTATTCTGCATCCTCTCTACCAAGAGCTGGAAAGTATGATTCATCCTTAGCCTTCACCGGTCATTTTTGTCATAGTGTGGATCATGTTCTTAATTCTTTGGCAGTAGTTTTCCTTTCTGTATATTTATATTTATATTTTCTATGAAATGACTGTTACAGTCATTTTATAAGTCATTCTAGTGTTCTGTTCACTTTACATTTGCACTTATACAAATCTTCCCAGGTTTAGTAATATTAAATTACACCCATATAGAAGAAGTTGTCCAATCATTCCCCAATTGATGGACCTTCATTAGTTGGGGTTCTTTCCTATATAGCAAAGGTGCTATGATAAATATTTTTGTGCATATAGATTGCTGGTTGATCAATATGAATCCTTTCCGTCTGTCTTTGATGTCTTTGGGGTCTATATGCCTAGCAGTGGTATCACTGAGTCAAAGGGTATATGTTTAGTGACATAGGTTACTACAGTTAGAATGAAGGGACCACTTAACAGTTCCACCTATAGTATATTAGTGTATTTGTCCCCCACTAGCATCTCCAGTAACTGTCATTTTCCTTTTTTTAATCAGTGCCAATCTGATGGGTGTAAAGTGGAACCTCGGAGTTTTAATTTACATTTCTTTTATTATTAGTGATTTGGAGTATTTTATTATATTTTTAATAGCTTATTTTTTTTTCTTTTGAGGAAGAAATTGCTTATTCCTATCCTTTGGTCATTTATCTACTGGGGAATAGCACTTGTGTTTGTATCAATTCCCTATGTACCTTGAATATCAGACCTGCATCAGAGAAATTTTGTTTTAAAGATTGTTTTCCCAGTTAACTATTTACCTTTTAATGTAAGCTGCATTTATATTGTGCAATTTTTTTTTTTGCTTCTGGATCTTATAAACTTAATTTTGTCCATTGATCAATAATTTTTTTCTTTGTCATTAACAAATAGCTTTGATTAGTATTGTTCTGCAGAATGCTTTGATATCTGGGACTTGTTGGCCCCACTCTTTCCTACTTTTAAAATTATTTCTTCCAGACAAATTTTGTTATTATTTTTCTAGTACTATAAAATATCTTTTGGTAGTTTGATTGATATGCCACTACAGCTGTATATTATTTTAGATAGTATTGCCATTTTTGTACTAGGTGAATGTGTTTCAGGGTCCAGATGTGGTGGCTCCTACTTAAGTCCCCTTCCAGTAATGATTGAGTTTGAACCCTTTATTCTCATATTGTAAGAAGAGAATGATACTGGTCTTGCCCAGCCATGTGAAGGACAAGAAATCCAACTAATGGAAAAGGGGAAGGGGAAAGTCAGAAGATATCACAGAGCAAATACATTTAAAGAAGAAAGTCTTCCTGCATACAAGGGAAAAGGGACTAGAAATTTAGTTAGACTTATTCCTCTCTCCACTGAGTTTATTATAAGCCCGCTGGGCTTCCACACTTCTTAACTAGAAATCTCCCAGTTTCAGAGGTCTGTGTAGGAAAAAACCAAACCAAACCATGCATGCCTTAACCCAGAAATAGAAGGGGGATTGGCCAAATTGTGAAGAGGGAAACTAGGGAAATGCTACTGGGATAAAAAAGAGGCTTAAAGACAAAAAAATCAAAGAGAAAAGTTGGGTATTAGCTAAGTTTTCCAAAAAGATAAGCCAACAATGCAACTTACTAAGACAGAAGGAAAAATGAGTAAGCATTTTTTAAAAGGCCACAATACAAAGTATAAGCATTATTCTTTAAAGCTGAGGTTCTAAACCTGAGGCCCAAGAACTTAACAAAGTACTTTGATAATTCTGTTTCAATATAATTGGTTTCCTTTGTATGTCTGTGTATTTTCTTTTATGCATTTAAAAACATTATTCAGAGAAGGGGTCCATTACACAAAAAAAGTTAAGGAACCCTCATTTAAAGGATAATGAGTCATTGTTGTTGTTCAGTCATATCTGACTCTTCATGATCCCACTTGGAATTTTCTTGGCAAAGAAATTGGAATGATTTGCCATTTCCTTCTCCAGCTCGTTTTACAAGTGAGGAAACTGAGGCAAATAGGGTTAAGTGACTTGCCCAGAGTCACATAGCTAGTAAGTGTTTGAGAATGGATTTGAACTCAGGAAGATGAGTATTCCTGATTCCAGGCCCAGCATTCTTCACTGCTCCACCTATCTGCCCAGTGAATCGATAGACCCTATTAAAAAGAACAAAACAATATATTCTTCAGATTCTTCTGTCATCTTGGAATAACAGCAAGATATCCCAGAATGCTTCAAAAGAGAAATACAATTAAAAAAAAATTAGGGTGAAAAATTAGGTCAGCAGACAGAATACTCGAAGTAAAAATAAGTATGAAAACAAGGCAGTAAACAACTTATAACGCACCACAAAGAATGTCTCTAAGGTGATAGAGGCTCTGGGAAAAGAGAAAGATGTAGAACTGAAAGAAACCAAAATGGAAGGACATTAAGTAAAAGAGAAGCAAAAAAGAACAACTTGGAAAAAAATGTAAATTATATACAAGTTAAAACAACCGACTTCAAAGACAGAATGTGCAGAGATTATGTAAACATCATAAGTCTTCCAGAAAAATGTGGTAAATAAAAAATCTTGAATACCATACCACATGAAATGGTGGAAAGAAACTGCCTAGAAGTTTTGCATATAGATGGAAAAAACTTCTTGATTAAATCCACGGATCACCCCCCGAGAGAAATCTCATGCTTCAAACTCCAAAGTAGGTAATAGTTAAATTTTGGAATGTTAGTACCAAACAGTAAATTTTATAAAAAGTTAAGAGAAAAGCCTTCAGCTATGAAGGAAAGTCTATTTAAATAGTCCTATATTATTCTGTACCTGACAAATCAGACGAGAGGTTAGAATAGAATATTCCAAAAAGATGGGCCTTCCTTTGTTTTTTGGAAAAGCATGGCATAATTAAAAGCAATTCAGTTTGCTTTCCTCTTCTTATTCAGCTATCACCAGTCACCTTGACTTTTGTCTTGCCACTGGACTTAGATGACTCTGGAAGAAAGAGTAAGGCTTACAACTTTGTGCAGTTCTGCCCTTGTGATATCATTAGCCCTCTTTGAGAATGAAGAACAAACAATTCTAGACCCTCATCCCTATGTGTACATAGCGTCTGTCCAAGAAATATGTACTGATGGACCAATTTTTTGGATTATCAATCCATTTGCATATCTTAGTCTAAATGATAGGACTTCTTCCACAACTTGGTTTTTTCTTTGTGGGTCAAATTGTCTAAAAGGATTATATATTTCATTTGGAAGGTTCTGTAATATTCTGAGGATTGATATAATCAACACATTTTATTCATAAATTTGAGTGCCTGAGGGAAGAGGTAAAATGCACTGAGCATTTTCTATGATGGTGGCAAGAACCTTTGATAAGCAGATGTCTTCTTGTTTTACACTTTAATATTAATAGAATATTGAACAAAATTACCTACTGTTACAACTTTTAGGGATATTATTTTACATGCCTTTGACATATGCACAGGAGAAAGTTGTTCTCTTGTTGGAGGAGAATCTTTAAAGTGTTATTTTGTTCTACCACATCAAAGGCCTTTTTATAGTAAATAAGTTGTAAATACTATGGACTGTTGTATTGTCAACTGTATGACTCCAAGGACATGATCTCCGGAAGAATACTGCAAAAACCTCCCTGGTTTCTTCTCTGGTAGAAGTGTAGTAGGAAAAAAAACTATTGAGTCAAAAACCTGAGAAAGCTGACTCTGTCTGATAATATAACATGGAAAGATGATGCGTGATACCTACTTCCAAGTCAACAAACATTTGTTAAGCACCTACTATGTTCCAGGCAAAGGCAGCTAAGTGGAACAGTGTATAGAATGCTGGTCCTAGAGTCAGGAAGACTCATCTGAAGTTCAAATCTGGCCTCAGACACTTACTAGCTGTGTGACCCTGGGCACGTCATTTAACCCTATTGTCCTCTGTTTTGTCACCTGTAAAATGAGCTGGAGAAGGAAATGGTAAACCATTCTAGTATCTTTGCCAAGAAAACCCCAAATGGGTCGTGAAGAGTCGGACACAACTGAAAAATGAACAATAAATGTGCGAGGCATGTGCTAAGATAGCCCCTGCCCTAAATGTAGCCCACAATCCAAAAGGGAGACGACACAAAAGGGAGTTGAAAAGGGGGGAGAAGTAGGAGAACATCAGGGGTACTCTGCATGGGGACATCTTGTACCTTGGAGCTGAAACCAGATTAAGCATCAGAGGAAGAGTGGAATGAGCTAAGAGTCTAGTTTCTGTCCTCTATAAAGGAAGGCATTAGGAAGAGGTTGGGACTCTGTCCTGCAGCCTTCCAATCAGAGGGGAGAGGAGGCTGAAGGAGGTAGTGTCAATTAAGGCTTGAGTTAACAGCAAGGTGGTGAGCTGATCCTGGGAGTGTCATCTTGTTCCATGGAGTTGAGACCAGGTAGGGCAGCAGATGCAAAGTGGAGTGAGTTCAGAGAATCATCTACTTCTTAGAAGCTTTTCGTTGTTGAGTCATGTCTGCCTCTTTGTGACCCCATTTGGGATTTTCTTGACAAAGATACTGATGTGATTTGCCATTTTCTTCTCCACTTCATTTTATAGATGAGGAAACTGAGGCAAACAGGGTTAAGTGACTTGCCCAGGGTCACACAGCTGGTAAGTGCTGGAGGCTGCATTTGAACTCAGGAAGAAGAGTCTTCCTGACTCCAGGCCCAGTACTCTATCTACTGTACTACCTAGCAACTCTCTTAGAGCCTACATACTTATAAAACACTTAGGTTACTGTGTGAAAGGATGTATATTGAAAGTGTGCTATTTTTTCATTATGCCGATGTTTTTTCCCCTTAATACTCAGTGACTAAAATGCTTAAACGTAAGGAAGCTCACTTCTCTTTTATGCTTTTTTGGAATCAATTTACCATTTGTCATTTTGTATTTTTCCTTATGTGTTGTTAGAGCTATCTAAGGGCTAATTTGGCTTTGTGTACTTCTGTCCTTGTCACCATTGTTCATTTTACACTAGAAGTGCCTAGAATGCAATGTGCTCATGGAGCTACTTTAAAATGCTAATATAGAAACATTGATGAAAACCATTTAAAAACCTAATATGTTATCATTAATTAGGGAACTTGGAAAACTAAAATATATTTATCATCCCTAAGCATAAAATATTTATGCCAGTGTGCTGTTGCATGGTGTAATGGATTACGCCAAGTCTTCTGGCTCAGCCCTTTATAAAAGATTGCTGGGGATCAGTGGTACAGTCTGTGCCTGAGAAATGGATTTTTCTCTGTGCAATGCTAACTGGACCACAGCGGATTGACTTCACTACCTACATACTTGATTAAAGTTTTCAAGGAGAGGCGTCAAGAAGAAAATCTTTTGCTATGCTCATATTTAAAACCTGCTAAACATAGAGCAAAATCCATGTATTCTGAGCCGATCCAGCAGTCATTGTCTATGACTAAGGGGATGGGCTTGACCCAGCAATATTTATTACCAAAGGGTGAAAGACCAAGAAAAGACTTTGAAATCAAATATCTGAAATGTTTTGCAAGCTGGAAAACAATCAGAAGAATCTCAGATGTGTAGTAGTAAAAATACCTTAGCAGATGTACAATTTTAGCCTGAAAAGATGGTCTCTAAAGTTCTCTCTAACATTCTATATTCTTACACAAGTATTTCGGTTCCAAGATTTTGCAAAAGTTGACTGAAAAGGATCAGATATATTATGCATTAAAAGCCTATTGTGCCCTGGTTAGGGTTCTGGCTGTTTCTATGTAGCTGCCCAAGCAGAAATGACAGAGTACAGCATGGTCTTGTAAATAAGGACTTTCTGTTTTGAACTAGCCTACCTCTAAAGTTAAATTCCCATAGGATAATGGTATAGTACCAGCATCGCTGATAGTTATCTAATGAATCAGGCGTTAGATACAATGACCTTTAACTTAGTGGAAACTGGATAAGTACAGATTCTTTCCTCAAATGTCCCAATTCATTCCAAATTCTTTTTAGATACACAGTCTACTTAAAAAATAATAAAAGTTAAAAAATCTATTTCCATATAACTAAAAAATTTAATCCAACAGGAATTTTGGGGTTTTGTTTATCTTATCAAAAGAAGTCTGTTTGGGTTACTATTTGGTTTCTGGCCAATTTGGCTTGTTTGCTAAGTCTAAGAACTTGCAGCAATTAACAGTGTTCAAACAGCACTAATCTGTTGTGTTATTTCAGCTGGGAGAGTAACTATATGAACTAAACCATTTTCCCTATGAAACATGAATTATAGTATTTTACCCTCAGAGTGGGTGGGGAGTCAAGTTCTGGTCACTTAGGTATGTTCCAGCCTCATAGCATATAACATAAAAGTATGAATTTTCTAAATAATGAAAAATGGTGAAAATGTGCCATGTTTTCAGATGTTAAAACTAGAAAATCACATAATAACACTGTCTACTGAAAGAGTTCAAAGATGACAAAATATATACAAAATAAACATAAGCTGTAGGTGGTCTCTTCTCCATTATGAATCACCACAATTGTTTTAAAGAATATTTGTGACTATTTCAAGGTTGTTAGCATGTAATAATTTGAAACATTATTAGATTTTGAAGGTATTCTTCAGACTTTGATATGCCCCAGATGTTGTTGGTCCTGTGTTTAGCTAAACAAGTAAGGTAGTTACAAGTGGAACATTTATGTCATATGTGAACTTTGTAACAAATACAAATTAATTACAAATTTCAAAATTTATAAATTGAGATTTGTAAATTTAATTAATTTTTATTTAAATGTTAACTCAGAAGTGAAATGCCCTAAATTATTTTAAGTGTATTCAAAAGGATAAGGGAAGAGCTTGAGATTTTAAAATTTATTGTTTAAAAAAGGCCCATCTGTGATTATATTTGTTGGGATTGAAAGCATTTCAGCCTTTGTTTTCCGTCAAACATGGTAATTTCACCACCTTATCTTGCTGACAGGGAATGACTAATGAAAACTATTATAAAGAACTTTAAAATTATAAAGAGTTATCAAAACACTAAGGCAGATATTTCTCAGCTTTTCCATATGAATGCTAGCCCCTTTTCCCTTTTATTCCCCTTGCCCACAAAAAGTAGTTCCAGTCTAGTGTCTATAGAATCCTATAATAGGTAAGACCAAGTTAATAGTCTGTTTCAAATAATGTGCTAAATGGTAGGTATCACTTCCAAACCACAGGGGATTTTTTAATGTAACTAATTGGATGTCTCCATTGCTTGTTAATCTCTAAACTCATCTACAGGTATATAGAAACAAGAGAAAAGTCAACGCAAAAGGGGTGGGTCTTGGTGTTTTCCAACTGTTTTCCTTTGCTTTTGATGCTGTTGGAGCCAGAGGTCCTGCCTGCTGTCAACAGCAGCAGCTGTCAATGGTTCTTTAACACAAAAGAGAAGAGAGAGAGAGAAAAGCATCAAAATGAACATATGTCTTGATGAAGCAGATCCAGTGGCCTCATCACCCATGAGAACAGAACCCCCTAGTACATGGGGGAGCTCAGGTCAGACTTCCTAATCAAAGAAACTGTGAAATGAGGGAGTTCTGTCCCCACTTCAGCTATCTTTTTAAGAATCATAGTATTTTCTATTTGTGTGGCTCTAGTTCAACATACTCATTTTATACGCAAGGGAACTTGAAGTCCAGAAAAATTAAATGACTTTGCCCAAGATCACATATCAAATTATTAGAAGAGCTAGAATTAGAACTCAGGTCTTCTAGTTTCTAGTTCAGTGATGGAGCTCTTAGAAGTGTGGAGAGGCTGTTTTAAGATAGAGAATTTTATTTTCTGCCTCTATGGCTGTAAGCCTAGATGGGCTCTTTAGAACAAAAGAAGATCTGATAGAGTCAGGGCTTAGGTAGGAACTCACTGAGGCCCTTTGCTACAGAAGTAGGAACCAATTGTTCACTGCTCAGTTGATCAAGGTCCTCTATAATTCCTCTAGTATTTTCATGCCTCCAAGGTTTCTAGGGACTAGATCCATCTTCTAATTCAGACTGCGCTTATCCACAGATGCTAGGGGAGAGAAGCATGCAGGTACCAAGTTGAGAGATCTCACCAAATCTAAAGTTTCTTCAGAATTCTGGATCGTGCTCCATAAGAGTAGTCTAAAGATATTTTCAGCTTTAAGAGAAGGTTTCTTCTTTTTGTCTGAAGGCTGAGATTATTCCAAAGCAATGAAATAAAAGGAGAAAATGAGATTTGTGAAAAGAAGTTAAGTAGAGGTATTTAGAACACATTGTAAGTGGTTATAAGAGTCCATTTATATAGACCCAACCTGCATTTATTTATCCCGTAGGCTGCCTTGGGGTAGGAAGACCACTAAATTGGGTTCTAGTGGGCAGGCAAAAATGTCAACAATTCAGGTGCCTAAATTGTCATAAAAATAGAAAATGCTGTTGTAAACTTTATCCTTGAGACTAACCAAATACTTTTTCTTTCCTGGCATAAAGGAATAAAAATAGAAATAATTTGTGTTTGTTCTAGATTATCCTCAGAGATGATTTGTTGCTATAAAATGTTCTGTGGAAATCATCTCACTATTCATCAACACATAGCCCAGCTGCTCTTTATCTTTTGTGTATATTCTGAAGCAAAGTGAATTAGTGCCTTAGAGGTGTTCTTTTAACTACAACAGCTCCATATGCTGTGATGAAACATTTCATATGGAACTGTTGCAAATTATTATAAAGAGAAAGTTGCACTTGCCTGGTAAGAACCTCAAAAACTCAGATCTTCTATACTCAAAACTGTCTTCCTTAGACACACCTAATTTTGTTTTTCCATCTGCTTGATTTCCCATTTCCCATTTGAGGCTGTGAGGTAGGCACCATGGTTAGAACCTGGGCCTGGAGTTGGGAAGACCTGAGTTTATATTTGACCTTAGACACCTACTAGCTGTGTGACCCTGGGCAGGTCACTTAACAGCTATCTGCCTCAGTTTCCCAATGAGGATAATAATAGCATCTCCCTCCTAGAGTTGTGAGGATCAAATGAGACATTTGTAAAGCGATTTGTATACCTCAGAACGTATACATATGTATGTACGCACATGTATATATACACACATATATATATATGTGCACATATAGTTATACATATGTATGTGTGTGTATATGTTTTTGTTATCTTCTGAGAAGGGTGGGTCAAGAATGAGGCACAGTCAAATTACAGGGTGTCCCTAAAGTCTGGACACATAGGCAAAAGTGCATATTTTGAAATATTTGGAATATTAACAGACCTTAGTCCCCTTGACTTCTTTTTTGGGATATGCTAAAGGAGAAGGTGTACTCAATGAAAACCACAGATGCAACACACTTGATTGAACGCATAAAGAGTGAATGTGCTAAAACTAATGGCAATGTGGAGTTATTGCATCGAGTTCACATGAATCTTGCAAAGCACATCAACCTTTGCATCACAAATGATGGAAATCATATTGAAGATGTTATTTGTTAATATTCCAATTAAATAAAATGTTGTTGAAAATTTCATTTATTTCATTTCTTGAAAATATGCATTTTTGCCTATGTGCCCAGACTTTAGGAACACCCTGTATAGCTTGAAGTTCAAAATTCAGTCTGGACAGTTTGAAGGTTTGTTGTTTGTATTTTTAAAAAGTAATAAAACACTAAAATCTTCAAAGAGAACTGAAAACAAAAAAAAGCCAGAGTGACTAGCGAGCACAGAGAAATAAAAGGAGACAATGCTAAGAATGATTCCACTCCAGGGGATCTTCAGACTTCAGAATTTTAAGCCATGGTTTAAATTTCACTAGATTTTGCCCATCTCTTTAAAGTAAATTAGCATTAAAACATGAATTCTGGCAGTTAAACATCATAAGAAATCTCTGCTACTCAGTCTCTGCTCATATTTTCAATTAGAAGAGCCTTAAACAAATGCTAGAAATTTTAAATTTTACCTAGGTAGGCCTAGTTAGGCTAATATTCACTTCCAGATCCCAAAAGATGAGATGCCTTTGGAATATCATTATTATTGTTAATAAAACACATATGGGGAATAGTCATCATACCAGTATAGGGTTGCTAACTTGGACAGTTTGGTGTGATCTCAGAGTAAGGCAGTCTTAAATCTAGTGCTATTTCCCCAGAACAGACTTGGTCTTTACCAGTCTCATTTTTCTTATCTCACATTCAGCCTTCCTGCTGAATTCTAGGACATTCATGAGGCATGGAGTAAATTAAGATACACTGTCACTATTAATGAACAAAGTTCCAAAAGAATCATATGACAAGCGGTTCTTAATATATTGACTTTTAAAAGTCAATTAAAATGCTGGCTGAATTAGCAAGATATCCAAACAATCATTTTATTGTCCTTCTGGAAATCATACATTTATCTCCCATCTGCCATGAGATCCAGTCACATTAAATGCAGTAAAGACAACTAATACAGCAATACAAAGAAAAGTTAACTTAAGAGTTAAAAAATAATAAATGAAATTCCATTTTAAAGTAGGAGCTTTTAAGTCTAGAGATTCCAGCCAAATTGGCCTGTAAATCATAGGCAACTGCCTGATTGGCTTTCTCCATGGGAAAACTTGTATGAGGTATGGAGCAGAGAGAGGAAAAGAGTCTGTCCTTTTGACATATTTGCAACTGAGTTCTTTTTTATATTTCCTATTCTGCCTTGTGTGTAAAATACAAAATATGTGATAGAAATAGTTATTCTGGGGGCAACATAAAGTCAAAAAAGGGGTTGGGGGTGAGGGAATAAGCATTTATATGGCACCTACTATGTGCCAGGCATAGTGCTAAGTGGTTTTACAAATATCATCTCACTTGGTCCCCACAATAACCATAAGAGGTATATGCTATTATTATCATCTCTATTTTGCAGTTAAGGCAAACAGAGGTTAAGTGACTTGGCCAGGATCGCATAGCTAGTGAGTATCTGAGGTTGGATTTGAACTCAGGTCTTTCTGACATCAGGCCCACTGCTCTATCTACTGCCACAAGTTGCCCCTAAGAAGATTAGTTAACATTGTTTAATTAATAATACTGGAACCTCTTTTCGTTTGCTGTTTTTAGCAAAAATTTCATCCTCTCCAAATAGGTAAAGTCTCATCATCTCAATATTTACAGTTAGACTCTGGGGCAAGAAGATTAATATGATAGTAGGCATGAAGGCAATGAAGACTGAAAAGGTTCTCTTCTCTATTTGCCCCATCCCATTCAAAAGCTCCAGAGATCCCATAGGACATTGAGTTAGAAAAAACATGGCACCGAGGTAGCAACTTTACAAATCATCTAATGTACAAGTTTATATTCTTAAACAAGAGCTTAGGTGCACTTAATGAGATGTACGTTACATTTGCCATGTGAAGTAGCAAAAAAAAAGCCAGGCAGTTTGGGCCAATACTTTCCAGAATATACTGACCACCACCTGTCTCAAACAAAATTGATTGATAATTTACAATTCAGTAATAAGCCCTCATAAACTGTGTTATCTTAAAGGATAGATTTGGTATGGTTTCCCTGATTTTCAGTAGCACAGTTAAGCTTACCAACGGAAAATGGGGGAGGTGGGGCAGAGTGTCTTTTGAATCTCTCAGACATAAAGAGTTAGGAAGCTGCTCTAATAAACAGATAAAGTGATTATCTTTTTAATATTGGAAGATGACACTTCAACCTCAAAAGATGGGTTGCCTTAAGAGTATTATTATTATTATTATTATTATTGTTGTTGTTGTTAATAAAGCATTTATGGGAAATGGCCAAATCATGCTACTAAAAGTTGCTGACTTGGATTGTTTGTAGGGTCACAGTGAAAATTATTCTTAACTTCAGTACTATTTCCCCAGAACAACTAGCATTTAATATTTGATCTCTAAACTGAACACTAAAGAAATATTAAAGTTCTTATGTCCTCAAAAATTTCTGCTTTAGAACAAGAAGTAGAAAATTTAAATATCCCAATTACAGAAAGATAAATTGAGGAAACCATTAAGGAACTATCAAAGGAAAAAAGGAAACACGCCAAGATGGATTTACAAGTAAATTGTTCTAAGAACTACTTACCCCAATACCACACAAATTGCAAAAATAGGAAAAGAAAGCCATCCTACCAAACTCCTTCAATATACCAAATATGGTACTAATACCTAAACCAGGGAGAAATAAAACAAACTATAGATCAATATATCTAATGAACATTGCTGCAAAAAATATCAATATAATATTAGCAAAGAGTAAGCAACACATTAAAAAGATCATACTCTATGACCAGGTTGGATTTATATAATGTATTAGTAAGGCAAGTGTCACAATATCGATGTTGACCATGAATATGCCTGTATAGTTCTGTATCGCAGAATATAAGAGACTCCATATAGAAGGCAGAAGAAGTAAAACGTTTATCCAGACACCAGAGGATCAAACCCCAAAACCAATGACACCAATTCAACATAGCAGCAATTATGTCCCAAAACCAGTAAGCCCACTTTATCATAACAGCAAGGAACTTAAAACACAATATCACAGTAGGGAGCCAAGCCATCCCACAACTTTCCCCTCAGCTGGGGCCTTCCCTTAAACACTCACTCACAAATCCTAGCTGTCTGATTGCCTTCTTCCTCTTCTCCTGAAGTTGTGAGAGAGGGCTTAACAGCTACCCTCAGAGTATATAGACCATTTTCAGAACATAAGGGCTTCATAACCCTCCGGACCTAATTAGCAAAAGGGTGTGGGCCTTCCTACAAACAAGCCTCTCTTAATCAAGCTTCCCTTAACTAGCTGCACCTGAGACCTGTTAATGGGTTTAATGGGTGGGGAAGATCTTTAATCACATTAATGCCACATATAAAAAATTCAAGGTCAGTTAGGAAAACTATCTAAATAATCTATTTAGATAGTTTAGATATCTACCTAATAAATCAGGGAAATATGGAAGATAGCATGTGATTAAAAATCAGTTAAGAAAGGGAATTGTGGAAAGATGGTGGAACAAAGTAGGAAATTACCTGGATCTCTCAGACCCCACCCCTCCCCCACCAGTAACTTAAAATAGTACCTCAAGGTGAATTTTAGAGCAGCAAAAATAATTAAAAGTCAGAGTACAGTCATGTCTTGCCAAAGACAAATTGGGATGATGTTAGGAAAGATCTGACCTCCCAGGATGGTGTTCTGGTCAGAGTATAGTACAGATACTACCTGGCAGATACCACCCAAGTCAATAAACATCAAGCCCTGGGGGCAGCTGTGTCTGTGGCATCCTCAGCTTCAGGAACTTTTGCCCCGTGGAAGGTTTGAGAATTGGGCAGCTGATCAGGGGAAAATGGGGGTAGGTGATTGCTGGTGCTGGATGCTGGGTCACATTGACTGGACAAGTCCCAGGCTGTGGCTGCCAGTGAGGAGGAGTGAAGATTAGTGAAGTCCTACAAAGATGTGGGGGCTCTGTGGGTTGTGGTCACTCATAGGAGTCTTTGGTTCCCATTCCAGGGCAGAGGGAAAAGCAGATGTCTGCAGTTGTCTGAAGGACCACAGGAAGCAAGAGCCCAGGGTCACACAGTGTCTAAGGCTGGATTTGAACTCAGGTCTTCCTGACCCCAGACTGGAGCTCTCTCCACTGCAAACAGGCCTTCACACATTTCACAGAATTATGATTTTTGTGGTGGAAGAAGACTTCTAAAACTTGCTGGCACTTTCTCTCTCAAAACCAGAGCAGGCTATAAGTTGGTGATTTATGTTAATGGTTATTTAATCCTTTAGATGTTGGAAGGGAATTCTATTTCTGGACCTGATTCTGGTCAACAAAGAGGAACTAGTTACTGAAGTAGAAATGGCAAGAATATTGAAGGCTACTTTGAGGACAGGAGAAGGCTCAAAGAAGGAACAGGACTACTATATGGTACAGAGGCATGTTGAAAAGGTGAGGAACCTTGGGCACAGCCTTTTTACTGAGTCCAAGTTTTACAGAACAAATCCTTTTGCTAAGGGGATTTGTCCTGTGAAGTTTGGATTCAGTCAAAGGGCTTCACTCGAGGACCTAGAGGGCCATATGTGGCCTTGAGGTTATATGGGTTGGATGGTTTTAAGATGGCTGCCCTGCTTATTTTATTTCTGTTCTTCCAAGGAGAATACTCTTTTAAAAAATAATATTTTATTTTTCCCAATTACACATAAAGATAATTTTTAACATTCATTTTTATTAGATTTTGAGTTCCAGTTTTTTCTCTCCCTCCTTCCCCTCTCTCCTCCCTAAGACAGAAAACAATTTTATATAGGTTATATATGTACAATTATGTAAAACATATTTTCATATTCTTCATGTTGTGAAAGAAGAAAACAGAACTAAAGGGAAAAAAAAGGGAAAATAGTATTCAGACTTCATCAGTTCTTTCTCTGGATGTGGATAACATTTTCCATCATTCTTTTGGAATTGTCTTGAATCATTGTATTGCCGAGAAGAGCAAAGTCTATCATAGTTGATCATCGTATAATGTTGCCGTTACTATGTGCAATGTTCTGGTTCTGCTCACTTCACTCAGCATCAGTTTGTGTAAGTCTTTCCAGGTTTTCTGAAGTCTGCCTGCTCATCATTTCTTATGGCACAATAGTATTTCATTGCATTCATATGCCGTAACCTGTTCAGCCATTCCCCAATTGATGGACATCCATCCCCTCAGTTTTCAATTCTTTGCCACTACAAATAGAGCTGCTTTAAATATTTTAGTACATGTAGATCCTTTCTCCTTTTTTATGATCACTGAAGAGAATACTCTTTGGATAGTAAGGAATAGAACAAAAACAGCCAGCAGGGAGTGCAGCCCCAAGATAAGTGAGTCATATAGCACCTAGATGGTTTTAGTGAATTCAGGTCACCAGACTGAGATGAACTGTATCTTTTTGTTTGTTTGTTTTTTGGGCAGGGCAATTGGAGTTAAGTGACTTGCCCTAGGATACACAGCTAGTACAAGTGTCAAGTGTCTGAGGCTGAATTTGAACTCAGGTCCTCCTGACTCCAGGGCCAGTGCTCTACTCACTGCGCCACCTAGCTGCCCAGATGAACTGTATCTTACATCACACATTCCTCCTGTAGCCTGCATTGTGAACACCAACACTCCTAAGTTTGACTTGAACCGGATTAAAATGTAATTGGGAACATATTTAGCAAAAGAAATAAAAATACAACAAAACATGAGATTTCCTTAGTTGATATGTGGCTAACATGGTTCCTTAAGTATAATTCGGTGGCCCTGTTTCTGTTTCAGCTTGATGCCATTGCCTTAGAATAATGAAAAACTGGCAGATGTAATTGTTGAGTTTCTGTCTATGATCTTTAAAAGAGCTTGGAGGCTTGCATCTAGAAAAGGGCAAATGTCCTACATTTTAAAATGGGAGCTTGAGACTAGTGAACTTAACTTCTCTTCCTGGAGAAATCCTAAAGGTATATTATTAATGGGATTGTGAGTACTTAGAAAAGAAGCACTGATCACTGAGAGTCAACATGGCTTTAGCAAAAATAGGTCATTTTAGCCCAAGATTCTTGTGCCATAGGCTTCTTTGGCATTCTAGTGAAGTCTTCTCACAATAATGTTTTTCAATGCATAAAACAAACTACATAGGGTTACAAAGAAAACTAATTACATTGTAGTTCTCAGAATATTTTAAAAACAAGCTTCTTTACCCCGGGTCAAGAAGCCCTTTTAACCAGACTGACCTTATTTCTTTTTTTGATAGTTTAACCTGACTGATAAACAAAGCGAATGAGGTAGTCAAAGTCTATCTGGATTTTTGCCAAGATTTTGACAAAGTCTACTGTGTTATGTTTGTGGGTAAGATGGAGAGAGATGGACTACATGGTGGTACAAGTAAGTGATTTACAACTGGTTGAATGACCAGATTTCAAGAAAAGTCATCAATGGCTCAACTTGGAGGAAGGTCTCTAGTTTCGGTCAACAAGTATTTAAGTGCCTACTATGTCCCAGGTACTGTGCTGGGCACCGGAGTTATAGGTACCAAGAATTAAATGATCCTTACCTATATGCCGTGAACTTATGTTTTAATGGAGGAGACAACAGGTATATATACCAATACATATAGCGTAAATATAAAGTTAATAAATACATATATGTACACAAAGCAGTTAAATGCAGAGTATCCCAAAGTCTTATTAACTGTCTTGTTGAAGTCAATAAAACTTGTGGGACACTGTACAAAGAACTATAGAAACAAGGACACTAGGAGTTGGTCGTAGTAGCAATTAGATTTGAAGATATTTCCCACCCATTAATAGGCCGTGTGACCTGCTTATGTCACAGGAAGCTCAAGTTACATGTGGTAGGAGGAGCTTCCTGACAGGAAAAGGAAGTTATGTCACAGGAAATGCTGGGAGAGAGAGATGTTATGGCTACCAATGGCTGCTAATGGCCGCCCTCGTGATTGTTAGAACTGAACAGATGACTTAGCTGTCCTGTGAGTTTGTTTTGGGGAAGACCCCAGCAGGGGGTCTGAGAGGTTTTGGGATGGCGACGCTCCATGCTGTGATACTGTCTAGGGAATGTTTTACTGCTCTGCTAGATTGGATAAATGGCTTGTGGGATATGGTTCTCTGGTGTCTGAATCAATGGTTTACTTCTCCCACCTTCTATGTGGAGAGTCTCGTATACTTTGTGATACAGAACTACATAGGCATTTTGACAATTATCATCTACATTGTTATTACTGTCTTACTGTTACAGTTGTGGAATTGGGTATGGCTTAGTACAGAAGATTGTGTCTGAACTGCGTCTTAGAGAAACGGAAAGTCTCTGTGGCAGAAATGAGGAGGATATACATTCCTGGCATGGGAGATAGCCAATGCGATGGCACAAAGACAGGAGGGTCATGTGTGAGGAACAGAGAGAACACCAGTTTAACTGGATTGCTGAGTGCAGCAGGAAGAGTAATGTCCAACCAGTCTGGAAAGATAGGTTGAGGCCAGGCTATATAAGGTTTTAAAAGCTAAAAAAAGGTGTTTTTATTTTATTCTAAAGGTAATTGGAAGTCACTGAGGTTGATTGAGTAGGGAGTCATATGGTTGGTTCTCTACTTAAAGAAAGTTACTTTGGTAGCAGTGTGTAGGATGGACTGAAGTGGGAGGAGACTTGAGGCAAGGAGACCAATTAAGAGGTAGTTGCAGTAATCTAGGTGAGAGGTGATGAGACCTTGAAATAAGATGACAGCTGTGAGAGTGTATAGAAGGTGTTTGAAATGAAAAAACTTGTATGGCAGAAATAGCAAGTTTTGGCAACTTGTCTATGTGGGATGAGAGATAGTGAGGAGTCCAGGGTAATATTAAGATTATAATCCTAAAATAATGGAAGGATGCTGGTGCCTTTGACAGAAACAGGCAAGTTTGGAAGAAGGGAGGGTTTAGGGAGAAAGATTAGTTAGATGTTTTAGGACATCTTCCTTAAAATATCCAATAGGCAACTGGTGATATGAGACTGAAACTCTTGGGAGAGACTTGGGCTGGATATATAGATCTGGGAGTCATTTGCATAGAGAATTAACCTTGTGGGGGCTAATGGAGAGAGAGAGAGAGAGAGAACATTCTAGACAAAGGGCACAACAAGGTCAGATTCAGAGAGGTGGGTCCAACAATTTAGATAGTAGATTTATTAGCTAACTTACTTGACTGGAGTCTAGAATATGAACAGATTATTTCTTGTACAAGCTTTTTTTTTTAAATCAAGTTTTCTCATTGGTTGGGAAACTATGGTATGTAACATTTTGGCAAAGATAAAAGGCATGCTTCTAGTATATTTTGAGAATATGGTTTTGATGAAATCAGATTCATGACCTGGAGTTTTCCTTCTGACTGTGGGACACATACTTATGAAACAATTAATTCACCTCTCTTCATGAATACATAACCTTCACATTCAAATGAGGGGAAAAAGTAGTGCTGGACAACCACCAGGCCTGCCACACAAGGAGGCTCCACAGAGAACTCTGGGAATCTTTGCTGCTTGTGGACTGAACTTGAATATCTTCTTCCCTTAATGGAAGAGAGGTTTATTCCTTTTTTTGTGTGTCATTAGTTGAAGGTTTTAAGATAAAATTCATGTAACTCTATAGTCTTTATGTGGGAATTGTACAATTAGAGAGTGCTTGCTATCCTGCTGAGTATTTGACATACTTTGGTTGAATAAGTTCTTGGGATTAGTCTGAAGTTTCATTTCTCAGGGGCCATTACCATGAGTGGCTTCCTTAGATCATATTTGCCCATGGTTGTTACCAAATTACGCATTGTGTATAAATTGAGAGATTTTAATATTTATTACTTATAGGATTAAATGATTGCTCTTGGCCTCAAGTATTTCGTTTTGATTTAATTATTGTTTTTTCAAGTCACTTTCACCTTTGTGGGTAGAGTTAGGTTTTCACTATTTCATTCTGTTCTTCATGTAGCAGTCTTTGATGCTACCTCTGTCCAAATTCTCTTCTGTCCAAATTCTCATCTGGAAGACTTGAGTTTGAATTCTTCCTCAGATATTTATTAGCAGTTTGACCCTGGGAAAGTCATTTAACTTTAATTTCTTTATCTATAAAATGGGGATGATAATAGCATCTACCTCACAGGGATGATTTGAGGATCAAAGGACATTAATAGATGTAAAGTGTTGTACAAGTCTTCAAATACTAGATAAAGTGTTAGCCATGATTATGATATCACCTACGATGTTCCCTTAAGGCACCACTGTTGGCTTTGAAGGCAGCATGATGCAGTGGACAGAATACTGCCTTGAGAGTCACAGGACCTGAGTTCAAGATCCTGTCTCTGTCACGGAAAACCTGTGTGGCCTTGGGCAAGTCTCTTTCCCTCCCTGGGCCGCAGTTGCTTCATCTATAAAATGAGGGGCTTGGACCAGATGGCTCTTGAAATATCTCCTAGCTCTAATTCTGTGTGACCTGATGATCCTAAGAATGGGGAACCTCAGAACTTTAGTAAATAGGAGCACAAGCTGCCTGGAAGAAAGTTTAGCTCTTGAAGAGAGAAACAAAAAAAGAAGACTAGTTTTTGTTGTCACTGTTGTCATGTGAGCGTTTACTTCACTGGGGCTCTCAAGATCTCTTTCAGGGGTGGGGACCTTTGGCCTTTAGGCCACGTGTGGCCTTCAATTGTGGCCCTTTGACTGAAGGGCCTAGGGGGCCACACAGAGCCTGGAGGCCGAAGGTTCCCTACCCCTGTCTTAGATGTTCATCATTGAACTTAAACTCCCTAGGAAGATGTTGCCAAACAATTTTGAGGGAAAATGCTAGTTATTATTGCCCACCCCCATGTATGGAGCTGCCATTAATAGCACCACTACTTTTGTTTAATCTCTGACATCACAGAAAATATATTGAGATGATATAATCCCAACACACACATATATGTGTATGTAGGTACATGTGTATGGGTTTGCAATGCAGTCCAAGAAGCAATCTGCTCATTTATCAGTATGGGTAATTCCTGGTGTGGAAACTCCCTCCATTGATGCAGATCACCCATAACTTTGGGTTTTAGAGGCTCTCTATGGTAGCTTGCCTGGGAGAAGTTGACTTGCACACAGTCATACATTTAGTAGGGTCTAGGGTCTATGACTGGCCCTCTATCTACTTTGGTCTCTTGCTCCTCAAATATTTCTTATAATAATATTATGGAGTTGATATCACTTGTTATAAATATTCTTGATGTTATAAGCTCTGCAAAAGCAATTCAGGAAAAAGTCACAAATGTTCCAGTTGAGAGTAAAATGTCTTAATCAACCAATCAATAATCAATTACAAAGCGCCTACTATGAGCCAGGCACTTCTCTGTCATAGGGCAGGGATCTTTATAGATAAGGGAAGAACTAGCTAGAGTGGAGGAAACCTCTTAGAATCTGGAGAGTTCTTACCTAGCAACCTGGCATATACTAGGGGAAGGTGGCAATCTCCATGCCTTCTGGCATTATCTGGCACGTGCAGCCCTGAGGTTGGCCTCCCTATGGAACTGAAAAGACCCCACCACCCTCGACTGTTAAGATTTTACAAATATGAGGCTCATTTGATCCTCACAACAACCCTGGTAGGTGTTATTATCATCTCTATTTTATAGACAAGGAAACTAAGGCAAACAGATGGTAAATGATTAGCCCAAGAGTCATCCAGCTCCTAAGTGTCTGAGGCTGGATTTGATGTCAGGGCTTTCTGATTCCTGGCTTGGTCCTTTATCGCCTATATCAGCTAGCTGCCCCTAGGGTAGGGTTGGGGTGGGGGAATCAAGAAAGTCTTTTTCTTGGAAGTGGCACTTGAGTTTACCTGCCTACTCAATCCAATCCAAGCTAAGCAGATGTGTGCCTAAGAGTTTTTTCTCTCAGATGCTTCTGTGGAAAGGGTGGCAGAAAGGACACCAACCAGTGTCTGCTCCAGGAAGCATCTAATCTAGGTCCTGTTTCAGCTCTTAGGGCAGCTTAGCCACAGGAATAAGGGGCATGAGTGTCCAAGGTGGAAGAGAGTAGGAGATTATGGCAGCAGTGCTGATAGGATACCTTCTGTATTGCTTTGTGTGGCTGGTTTTCAGCTCCTCCAACCCTCACCTCTCACAGGGTCCAAATATCCAATGGCAAGGAGCATTCTGGTCCTGAACAGGCACTATGATAGAAAGCTGAGCCCCGGCAGCTTAGAGGCCAATACTCCAAACCTCCCCACCCCCCCAGCTCTGTCCTCAGAAGGGTGGTTTAAAAATGTAGGTACCAATCATTGTTTCCACCCTGTTGCAACAATTTGGCTAGCAGCTGCTGTGGGGGTGAAAGACCAACACAAGCCCAACAACAAGAATGCTGCCAGCACAGGTTCTTTGATCTGCTTTACTAAGGAGAGTAATGTTGAGGAGTTAACAATCTTATTTCAATCCAACATATAAATATCATTCACTTAGTTCAGGGGAAAAAGCCAGCACCCTGAACTTCAGAGAAAATACAAACAAATTACAAACATACACAATATAAACAGACCAAATCACAATTTATAGTTACCAAGAAACCATCAACATCTGGGTGAGCCACCCAGAGTCCCATGCCAACACTCCTCCAGGAGTGAGAGCCTCAAGGGAGAATGCCAACCCCTGAGTTTATATATCTTGTTCAGGATCAAAGGGGAGTCACACATGCAATTCACCCACGTGACTTAAAAGTGTCACAAAAATGAGACTTAAACCCATGTGGTCTAAAAGCCTCTGATGTCACAAACATGTCACTCAAACCCATGTAAACTAGGCTTTCCCTTGAGGCAAGGAGGTCATCAAGGACTCCTAATTTAATCAAGGAAACAAAGGCCAAACTTTTCAAGGGCACTTGATTAAATAAGTGTTAAAAGCCCTCTTTAATTACCAATACACACCCTCACATCCCTGATCCACTTCCCAGTTTCACCTTTAATGGGAGGCATCCTAGGAAAGCAGAACTGCTTGGTTCTCAGTTCTCCAGATTGGGAAGAGAGTGGGTTATGAAATCATGAAATGACAGAATTTTAGAGTTGGAAAGGACCCCAGTGGTCTTCTATTCTAACTCATACTACAAAAAGAATCCCCTCTATAGCATATCCCAAAGTAGATATTTAACTTTTTTATGAAGACTATCAAAAATGAGGACCATCCTATCTTCCAAGGCTGTCCATTCCACTTTTGGATGTCTCTTATTATTATTAAGTCTTTTTTTGCCTCTTTGCCATCTCCAGCCATTGTTCCTAGTTATGCCCTGGGCGCCAAAGAGAGCAAATCTAAACCCTCTTCAAATGTGAGTAAGTTCCTACTTCTACCACCTTCACTCCTGGAAGAGTCACACTTAAAATGCACTCAGGAATGGTGGTGGTCAAAAGGGGAGGCAGATGCTTCCTTCTGAGCCCCCACAGCTGTCATTGAGGTGAGAAATTGATGTGGAGAGGAGGCATAACGTTCTCATTACCACCACAACAACAGCTGACCGATTGCCTTCCAAAAAGCATGTAGGTATAGAAACTCTGGGAGTGACAGCATACCCCAGACCACTATTCCGGCTTCCAGTCCAGTCCTCATGGTCGTCATTCAGGGAATTGTCCACAATTTCCTACAATTTTCACAATTCTCCACAATTCCTGTGGAGAAGGGGCCAGCTGCCAACCCACTACTACACACATGGCAGGCAAGCTAGCTTAGCTGAAGCAGCAAGGCACCCAGAGGGAGAGACAAGAGGAAGTGAATGCCAGGCAAGTCAGACCAGCAACACTGCCTGGTCCTCTAACTCCCTTTAGTCCCTGATGGGGACAGCTCAGGACTCTGAACTCAGGAGCCTTGGGAATAGCAATGTTTCTAGCCCAGTGCTCTCAGACATCGTCCTGGGAAGCAGTCTCTGTGGAAATGTAGCCTGGCCATTGCTCCTGCACACGCTATAGCCATAGCTACCAAAGACCAAGAAAAGAAAGTTCCCCCCACTAAAATCTTTGGCCCCGGCAAATGGTTCAGCATCAGAAGCAGGTATGATTCTATCAGTGGAAATAGCATTAATGAAGAGGCATCAATATCTGCTTTGCCACTCCACCTTTAGGACCATGGGACCTTTCCATCTGACTGCAACCGAAACTTTCCGTATTTGTTGTCTTCCTCATTAGACCTTTGAACTCCTGGAGAACAGGGCCTGTCTTACTTTTCTATTTGTATCCTCAGTGCTTTGTACATAGTAAGCAATTAAAAAATACTTCATTTTGAACATGCCTAACTAGCACCTAGTTAGCAAAAATAATTGTTTAAAAATAGTTTTCCTCCTTTTGTAGCCAAATTCCTAGAAAATGCAGTGTATGCCCATCACTTCCTTGTCTTTTCCTCCCACTCATTCTCAAATCCTAGATTCCTGAATATCATCACTCAACTGAAATGACTTTCCCCAAGAATTTGAAGGATCTCTTATCTCACCACCTTGGCATTGGTAGCCACTCTCTTGGCCACGTTCAATACCAGGTGTTGGGAGTCTCATGCCCACTGTTGCTCACACTACTGGTTCACAGAGAGTCACCAGTTTTCACCACCTTCAACTCACCTCTCTCAATGGCCATACAGATTCACTGTATGGTAGAGAGATGAATTATTGTGGATTTAGCCAATCAGAATCAGGGCTGGAGACCATTCTTCTGACAAACTCCACTTCCTTCCTGAACTTGCTATATTTCACAGAGCCCTAATCACATGACCATAGAGTAAAAGAGTTGCCTACAGGTAAGAATAAAGAATATATGCTTATCTGCATGCAGTAATTTACTTGGCACAGAATTAGTGACAATGGTAAACATTGTAAAACATCTGCCATTGACCTTCACTCTCTGTGCTGCCCTCTTTCATTTTTTTTTTAATTTTAATTTTTTATTTTTAGTCTTTTTTATTTAATATATTTAGTTTTCAGCATTGATTTTCACAAGAGTTTGAATTATGAATTTTCTCCTCATTTCTACCCTCCCACCCACTCCAAGATGGTGTATATTCTGGTTGCCCCATTCCCCAGTCAGCCTCCCATCTGTCACCCCACTCCCCTCCCATCCCCCTTTCCCTTCTTGTCTTGTATGGCAAGATAAATTTCTATGGCCCATTGCCTGAGCATCTTATTTCTTAGTTGCATGCAAAAACTTTTTTTTTTGTTTGTCATGTCTGTTTTTAAAACTTTGAGCTCCAAATTCTCTCCCCTCTTCCCTTCCCACCCACCCTCCCTAAGAAGGCAAGCAATTCATCATAGGCCACATGCGTATCATTATGTAAAACACTTCCACAATACTCATGTTGTGAAAGATTAACTATGTTTTGCTCCTTCCTAACTTATCCCCCTTTATTGAATTTTCTCCCTTGACCCTGTCCCTTTTCAAAAGTGTTTGTTTTTGATTACCTCCTCCCCCCGTCTGCCCTCCCTTCTATCATCCCCTCTTTTTTATCTTCTTCCTCCTTCTTTCCTGTGGGGTAAGATACCCAATTGAGTGTGTATGGTATTTCCTCCTCAGGTCAAATCTGATGATAGCAAGATTTACTCATTCCTCCTCACCTGCCCCCTCTTCCCTTCCTACAGAATCACTTTTTCTTGCCACTTATATGTGAGATAATTTACCCCATTCTATCTCTCCCTTTCTCCCTCCAATATATTCCTTTCTCATTGCTTAATTTAATTTAATTTTTTTAGATATTATCCCTTCATATTCAATTCACCCTGTGCCCTCTGTCTATATATATATATATATATATATACACACACACACACATACATATATACATACACACACACACACACATACACACACACACATATGTATATATGCATATTCCCTTCAGCTACCCTAATACTGAGGTCTCATGAATCATACACATTATCTTTCCGTGTAGGAATGTAAACAAAACAGTTCAACTTTAGTAAGTCCCTTGTGAGTTCTCTTTCTTGTTTACCTTTTCATGCTTCTCTTGATTCTTGTGTTTGAAAGTCAAATTTTCTATTCAGCTCTGGTCTTTTCACTGAGAAAGCTTGAAAGTCCTCTATTTTATTGAAAATCCATATTTTGCCTTGGAGCATGATACTCAGTTTTGCTGGGTAGGTAATTCTTGGTTTTAATTCTAGCTCCACTGACCTTTGGAATATCATATTCCAAGCCCTTTGGTCCCTTAATGTAGAAGCTGCCAGATCTTAGGTTATTCTGATTGTGTTTCCACAATACTCAAATTGTTTCTTTCTGGCTGCTTGCAGTATTTTCTCCTTGACCTGGGAGCTCTGGAATTTGGTGACAATATTCCTAGGAGTTTTCTTTTTGGGATCTTTTTCAGGAGGCAATCAGTGGATTCTTTCAGTTTGTATTTTGCCCTGTGGCTCTAGAATATCAGGGCAGTTCTCCTTGATGATGTTTTTGAAAGATAACATCTAGGCTGTTTTTTTGATCATGGCTTTCAGGTAGTCCAATAATTTTTAAATTATCTCTCCTGGATCTGTTTTCTAGGTCAGTGGTTTTTCCAATGAGATATTTCACATTGTCTTCCATTTTTTCATTCCTTTGGTTCTGTTTTATAGTATCTTGATTTCTCCTAAAGTCACTAGCTTCCACTTGCTCCAGTCTAATTTTTAAGGTAGTATTTTCTTCAGTGGTCTTTTGGACCTCCTTTTCCATTTGGGTAATTCTGCCTTTCAAGGCATTCTTCTCCTCCTTGGCTTTTTGGAGCTCTTTTGCCATTTGAGTTAGTCTATTTTTTAAGGTGTTGTTTTCTTCAATATTTTTTTCAGTATTTTTTTGGGTCTCCTTTAGCAAATCCTTGACTTGTTTTTCATGGTTTTCTCCAATCCTTCTCATTTCTCTTCCCAATTTTTCCTCTACTTCTCTAACTTGCTTTTCCAGATCCTTTTTGAGCTCTTCCATGGCCTGAGACCAGTTCATGTTTTTCTTGGAGGCTTTTGATATAGGCTCTTTGCCTTTTTTGCCTTCTTCTGGCTGTATGTTTTGGTCTTCTTTGTCACCAAAGAAAAATTCCAAAGTCTGAGACTGAATCTGAGTGTGTTTTCACTGCCTGGCCATGTTCCCAGCCAACTTACTTGACACTTGAGTTTTTCGTCAGGGTATGACTGCTTGTAGAGCAAAGAGTACTTTGTTCCAAGCTTGAGGGGATGCGCCATTGATTTCATAGCTATTTCTATACAGCCAGCTCTGCCACACCAGCATTCCTCCTTCCCCAAGAACCACCAACCCAGACCTGACGCAAATCTTAAGCAGGCTCTGCACTTCTGCTCTGATCTGCCACTTAATTCCTCCCACCATGTGGGTCTGGTGCTGGAAGTAACTGCAGCTGTAGTTCTGTAGCTGCACACCCCCCCCACCCCCCCACCCCCGCTACCCCCAGGGTGTTGGCCGAACCATGAACTCTTTTCACTCTGTCCCTCGCAGCTTTTCCCACTAACGTTCTCTGTTGTCTTTGGTGTTTGTGGGTTGAGACGTTTGGTGACTGCCAGAGCTCACTGATTCAGGGCGTTAGGGCCTGTACCACGTGGCTCCCGGTCTGGTTGGTCCTGCCGCCACCCACACTGAGCTCTGCTCCTCTCCACTCCGTGCACAATAGACCTCATCCAGCGACCATCCAGGCTGTCCTGGGCTGGATCCCTGCTTCCCTCTGCTATTTTTTGGGTTCTGTAGTTTTAGAATTTGTTCAGAGCCATTTTTGTAGGTTTTTGGAAGGACCTGGCGGGGAGCTCACTCAAGTCCCTGCTTTCCAGCTGCCATCTTGGCTCCGCCCCCTGCTGCCCTCTTTCAGACCCAGGCTTGAGCTAAGTTTTGAAGAAAGCTAGGTATTGTAAGATGCAGACGAGAAGAGGGGTACGTTTCAGGCATGAGGGACAGCTTGTATAAAAGCAAAGAAGAGGTGGAGTGTCATGTATGACAACCCACAAATGGACCAGTTTGGCTGTATCATAAAGGGTGTGAAGGAAAATAACATATGTTAATTCTGGAAAGATAGGTTGGCATTAGAACATATATACAACTATTAGATTTTAAGATCTCTGAGGGCAGGGACTGGCTCACTTTTGAATTTGTGTCTCCACTGCCCATATAGTGCTTGGCACATACTATGCATTTTACTAAATGCTTTTTGACTGATCAAACACTTAAGTTAGAGTTAAGAAGAGTATATGGGAAGCATATGTTGAGAAGAGTATATTGATTATAGAATTGATTGAAAGAGTATTATAGAATTGATTATAGAATTATTATAGAATTGATTAAGGGAGTTCTTTGATTAATTGCCTTAACCAGGTGAGAATACGTTTATTCAATCAACCAGTCAACTAAAGGCCTGTTAGTGCCTTTGTTGAGGCTTTGTGGGGCTTGTATAAAACCAGAAAGCATAAGCTAGAGATGTACAGCATTAATACATGGGTCACTTAGGGGAGCCCCAATGACTTCTAGTGATAGTTTGAACATTCAGCCTCTCCTATTCTCTACTGTGCTTTGTCACTCTGTTCTCATAAGGAGAGACTGATACATCCAAAGACCATTTTGGGAAGTACTTCCAATAATCCTTGAATTCCCCAGCACTTGGAACAGTGTGTGGGAAATAGTGTTTGGTTAATAAATTCTTGTTGACTTGACTTGACCCCTGATATCAAAATTACTGGGCTGATGGAAAATTCATCTCACCATGTTCCGGCTGTCCCCAGACTGCACTGCCCTGCAATTTGCTGTCAGATTTATAACCCCAGAGTGTGGGGTGCTAAGCCGGGTTTATATGAGTGCTTTGTACAGTTGTTGAGAGTATTCATCTCTTACCTGGCAGGCAGGTGAATTTTCTATTCAGTGCTTCAGGTGCCAGCCCTAGGAATACCCCTCTAGGCTGCAAGGGTGGGAAATCTGCAGCCTCAAGGTCACATGTGGCCCTCTAGGTCCTCAAGTGCAGCCCTTTGACTGAATCCAAATTTCACAGAACAAATCCCCTTAATAAAAGGATTTGTTCTGTAAAACTAGGTTTCAGTCAAAAGGCTTCCCCCAAGGACCTAAAAGGCCACATGTGGCCCCAAGGCCGCAGGTTCCGCCCCCCGCAGGGAGTCCGATGCAGGCTGATGTCTACATCTTCAAGTTTTACAGCCATATCCCTGGGAGTACCAGTTAGTCAACTAGCATATGAAGTATTTACTATGTACCAGGCACTGGGCTAAGCCCTGAGAATCCAAAAAAGGCAAAAAACAGTCCCTATCTTCAAGGAACTTATAGTGTAATGGTGGAGACAATATAAAAAACAGCTATAAATAAACAAATCCCTACAGGATAAATTGGTGATAATCATAGGGAAGGCACTAAGATTAAGGAGGATTGGTAAAGGCTTCTTGCAGAAGGTGAGACTTAAGATGAGACTTGAAAGAAGTCAGCGAAGTTAGGAGGTAGACATGAAGAGAAGAATGTCCCAGGCACAGGGGACAGCCAGTAAAAGTGCCCGGAATTGGGAGACAGAAGAACAGCAAGGAAGCAGTGTCATAGAATCTCAGAGTATATGGAGGGGAGGAAAACGGAAGGATGACTGGAAAGGTAGGAACGGGTTAGGTTATGAGAGACTTTACCCTTCGTACCAATCAGTGACGTTGAACGCCGAAGAAGAGCAAAAGTAAGGAGGAGGAGAGAGATGCAAAGTGCTGTCAATTCCCTTTTAAAAGTAAAAATGTCAATAACTGTTGACTTAGCATGACACTGACAGCTTGTCTTAATTCCCTTCTCCCCCTCCTCTTCCCCCCATATGCCTGTTATTCAGCTGCACACCTCTGGGTCTCTGGTTCCTAAAGATACAGAATTTGCAGTGTAGGAAAAAAAAAAAACCCAAACAAACCAGGCACCTGTTGCCCATTGGGAGGCTGCCACAACAGTATGTGTAAAATAAACATTTGTCTAATGAATGAATGAATGACTTATCTAGTTGATAATATCTTGATCTATCCACAAATGGATTAATATCCTTTGTGAATTATTCATGGCTACTCCAAGCCCCCTCCTCTCCCATGCTATGGAAGTCACAAGCAATAAGGGGAGTGACCATTCTGGACCTGATGCTGAAGTAAAAATAACTGGAACCTTGGGAGGAAGCTGACCACAGTCATCTTTGAGAGGGGAAAGCCATGTGTACTTTGAAACTGACCATAAATTTTGATGAGCTAATTTCTTTTTTCAAAGAATTCAGGAAAAGGGTATGTAGGATGCCATGACCTAAAATTTTGCAGAGGAAATAATCTCTCAGGAACAAAATTCTGCTAACACGAACAATGATACCAGTGAGGGAGAAAAGGGAAAGTTGTTAAAGAGACTTTAGATTATTTTACAGATATGCCAAAGAGAATGTGGTCTAAGGTGGTTTTTGTCATTTGGTACTCTGTGTACTGTTCACTAAGAGCAGCAGGTTATGTCCTAAACTCAATACCACAGGAAATCCTTCTGCACATATTCTGGGCTCGTTTTTGTCGACAGAACATTTGAAAATGACATTCCAACAATAGCTCAATATCCCAGCTTTTTAAAAGTCCTAATTGGTATAATGACCTGTAATTTTCTTTTCTTTTTTGGCATCACAAACTTTAAATCTTGTACTTTGGATTTACTGTAATGACATAATTGTCAGATATTCCTGAGAAGTTTTAAAAGGTGATTTTGATGCCATGTTCCTCAATTAATTAATCAATATGCTTTCATAAGCTGTTATGATTCTGACTTGCCTGTGAATAGTCCATGGTGATTTCAACAGTGCCTTTTGAACTTTTTTTTTCTCATACCATGGAATAAATGCCAATTGCTGGTTGAAGAATAAAATATTAGGGAAGCACAAAGAATGATCTTCTCATTATGCCTAACACTATGTAGATTCCATCTCTTTCTCATCTCAGACCAATACTATGCCTATTTCTCCCCTCTCTGCCCCCACCCACCCCCAATGATTTCATTGATACAGGTAGCTTCTTATGAGGAAATTGTCTTCTAATGAGTTCTGTACTGGACGCTGTGCTGGGCCCTGGGGATACAAAGAAAAGCCGAAAAGCAAATACAAATACGGCCTCTGTTCCACAACTTGGGGATGGAGGTGGTGAACTGAGAGGTTAAATGATTTAGGATCATTGATTTACAGCTGGGAGGGTCCTGAGACTTCTAAGGTCTAGATGTCTCCTCCAACCTCTTTATTTTAAAGATGGGGAAACTGAAGCCCAGAGAAGCTACAGGACTTGCCCACGTTCACACATGAAATAAGTGTCAGAGTCAGAAAGTGAATTCAGGTTTTCTGACTCTAAAGCCAGGAAGAACTGAGTTCAAATTTGACCTCAGACACTCACTGCCTGTGTAACCCTGACCATGTCACTTAACTTCTAAATCCTCAGTTTTCTCATCTGTAAAAAGGAGATAATAATAGCACCTACTTACCAGGATTGTGGTGAGGTTAAAAGGAGATAATTTTTGTAAAGTACTTTGCCAACCTTAAAGCACCCTATAACTGCTGGCTATTACTATTGTTTATTCAATTTTATTATTTTAATATATTGCTTCTTGAGTTTTCCTTTAGAGCTCCCATTTCTCCTTGCTTAAGTTGCATAATAGCATTCAATTAATATGTAATTATAAAGCCTTCCTCTAATGTCCTTCTCTGATATCTTATCATTGTGTAGAAGTGACCCTGGGTTCCTTTATGGTTGTTATTGTTATTACTAGTTTTGTAGATAATTTAAAAAAATTTTGTCTTTTGCTTTTATATCACAGCCATTTCCAAATATCTCTCTCCTTCCCCACCCCTGCCACTCAGTGAGCCTTCCCTTGTAACAAAGATTAAAAGTAAAAAATACATCAGCAGAACCAAGCACCTTCCACATTGACTACAACTGAAAGCATATGGAACACCATAGTCTCTCCATTTTGCCAATAAAAAGTGGAAAGAGCATTTTCTCTGTGGTTTCCCACGGTCAAACTTGGTCATTAAAATTGCCCGTCATTCAGTTTTGATCTTGTTATTTGCATTTACATTGTTGTAATCACTGTATATATTATTTTGCTGGCTCGGGTTGCTTTCCCTCTGCATTGATTCGTGGAAGTGTTCCCATGTTTCTCTGAATTCTTCATGTCTGTCAAATCACAGCAGCAGCAAGGTTATACTCTGTAATGTTTACGTACCATGGTTTGCTTAGCCATTCCCAAAGCGATGTTACCCTGAATTCTTGTAATCTGTGCCAGTGGAGCTTAAGCTCTGACAGGTCCTAGTGGTAGGAATTGGTTGGAAAGTCTTCATATGCTACTTCAGCAATGGTCTTCAAGTCTGTCATCTGAGGACTAGCCTAGTGAAGGTTGGAGAGGTCCATCACCAGTATGATTTCAGGCTGATGGATTTCTTGGCTACTCTTAAAGACTGGCTTATCAAGTTGGAGAAGGGTTGCAATCTGTGTTGATAGAGGGAATTACCCATATAAGTAAAGCCATAGGTATATAAAGAATATAAAACTAAGGGGCATCATAAAAGAATGATTATTTCAACAAATATTTATTGAGTCCCTACAATGTCCTAGGTGTCATGATTGGTGCTATAAAGGATGCAAAAGTGAATAAAACATAATTTCAGCCCATAAGGAGGTCGACATGCATTCTCATTGTGCATTGGAAGGAGAAGGTAAAGTGGAATGGCATTCTCCTTTCCAGATGACATTATACCATCCCCTACATTACACCATCCCTTACTTTAAAAACTACAGGTAACTAGAATAAAACCATCCCATTTCTTTCCTTCCCACCCCTTCCCTTCTTTAACACATTTTCTACCTAGCTTAAGAGAATGGGCTAACCTTCAATGATTCAGAATGTTAAGGAAGTTATGACATTTAGTGACAGGAAAAGTACTTGTGCATTTGCAATGTTCTTAAGAGTTCAGGAATATTAGCATGAAATGTATTTAATTAGATTTAACTACCTGTACATTGCAGCATGTCTATTTTAAGACAGTCTTCAAAATAAAAATATTATAATCATAACTATAATGACTTGTCAATTTCTTGTCTATTTTTTATTCGCTAGCCATTGTCATACCTTATACCAACATTGGACTGTGGAAAGCAGGGACCCAGCCAGAAAGAATGCCATCAGAAATCCTTACTATACCACACATGACTGCCATGCTGTATTTTGGAGAATGCTAGGATAGAAATGTATATGGCTTAAAATAGTTGAAAACACAAACAATTTCAGGATGTCTCTAGATGTTTTAAGATGAAAACCTAAGCTAATTTCCTGCTTAGAATATTAGAACATTTCCCAGGGAATTAATCCAATGTAGATGATTTATCGAGATTTGAGTATTAGAAATATGTTTAGAAGGATAATACACACATGATGCTTCATCTCTCATTTCTGTGCCTTTGTCTTAGCTTGCCCTCATGTGTGAAATGAACTCCCTCCTCACCTCTACCATTTAGAATCCCCATTTTGGTTCAAGGTTTGGCTCAAGCTCCATCTTATATATAAAACCTTTGCTAATATTCCTGGCTGTTAATACCTCACATCCCTCCCCCTGCATTATATGTTTCATATCTATTTTGTATATGCCTATATCTATTATCTGTGTAGATCTGTAGATACAGACATAGATCCATGTCCTCCCAGCTAGACTGTAAATGTCTTCCAGTCAGGGACTGTTAAATCTCAGCATCTAGCACTGTGCCTGGCACATAAATAGGGGCTTAATAAGTGTTTGGTGATGGCTTAATTGGGTAAAACTAAAAATGAAAAATTTCTAACCGGAAGTAATTTCTGAATGCCTGAAAACTCCACTTTAGTTTGTAGATACAGGTACTGAATAGAAAAAAACAACAGACTTTGAGTCAGTGATCTGGATTTGAGTTTTTTTTCCACCACTTGATGTTTGACCTTGGGCAAGTCACTTAACCTCTCTGATCTACATTTCCTTCAGCTCTGAAATGAAGATGATAATACCTGTCTTGTCTACAGATGTCTTCTTGTGTATCCTAATTATGTAAGATGATTTCCTTAATTTTCCTTTTCCTTCACCCACTGAGAATATTCTTCTTCCTCTCTCTTCCATTCTCCTTAGAGTCATCAAGATGAAACAGAAGGCTCCCTGGTCTTGTCCAATTGGGCTCCCTCTATGTATGATCCCTAATGATGACAAGGCTCAAAAGGGACTCATATATCATCTCCTCATAATTGAATGTAATCAGTCTATCCTTGTTTAATCCTTTATTATTTTTCACTCATGTTTACCTTCCTATGTTTCCTCTTAACTCATGTGTTTGAACTTCAGAGTTTTTCCACAGCTCTCTGGTCTTCTCTTCAGGAATGCTTGGAAATCCTCCATTTTATTAATGGTCCATTTTCCCCTCTGTAGCAACTCAGTTTTGCTGGGCAAGTTATTCTTGTCTGTATCCATTGTCTTTTACTATTCCTCCCTTATAAACTCATTATCTGCCACATCAGGTCTTCTAAATCTTTTCATACCTTCCATGAGTCCCCCCTCCAGTCCCCCTCTCAGCTGAGAACCTTGCTTCATATTTTACAGAAAAAATTGAGGCCATTCACTGCGAACACCCTCTTTCCTCCTCTTCCTCAGCTAGGAAGGCCTTCTGCTGTTATTTCCTCCTTTACTCCTGTCACACACAGTGAAGTGGTCTTCTTGCAACTTGTTCAAATGATCTCATTCAATCCTTTCTCTTCCAGTAGATTGCCTGCTCTGTCATTCTCATTCTTTTACTTATATCCAATCTCTCCCTGTCTACTGATCATTTCTTACCGCCTACAAACATGACCATTTCTCCTCATTCTGAAAAAAAAAACCTCTTACTTGATCCTCCCATCCCCATTAACTATCATCTTATATCTCTTTTGTCCTTTGTAGCTAAACTCCTTGAAAAGGCCATTCACAATCTGTGCCTCCATTTGCTCTTGTCACTCTCTTCTTAACCCTTTACAATCCAGCTTCCGACCTTGTTATTCCACTGAAACTGCTCTCTCCAAAGATGCTAACGATAGCTTACTTGCCAAATTCAGTATCCTATTCTCAATTCTCATTCTCCTTGACCTCTCTGCAGCCTTTGACATGGTGGTGACATCACCACCTTGATACTCTCTCCCCTCTAAGCTTTTGGGACACTGTTGTCTCCTGGTTCTTCTCCTACCTGTCTGACCCCTCCTCCGTCTATTTGCCGGGTTCTTTTTCAGATCATGCCTTCTCATTGTAGATATCCCTCATGGGTTCTGTCCTAGGCTTTCTTCTCTTCTCCTCCCCCTATACTACTTCATTTGGTGATTGTATTAGCTCCCATAGATTTAATGACTATCTCTGTGCTGATGATTCTCAAAACTACTTATCCTGCCCCAAACTTTCTGCTAACCTCCAATCTCATATCTCTAACTGCCTTTCAGCCATCTCAAACTGCGTGTTGGATTGTTGTTATTCATTTATTACAGTCAAGTTTGAATCTTTGTGACCCTGTTTTCTTGGCAAACATACCGGAGTGGTTTGCCATTTCCTTCTCCAAAATGAAAAAAATAACATGGTCCCAGACCTCAAGAGGGTGTTGTTGTTGTTGTTCAGTCATTTCAGTCTCTTTGTGTCCCCACTTGAGGTTTTCTTGGCAGAGATGCTGGAGAGGTTTGCCATGTCCTTCCCCAGCTAATTTTACAGATGAGGAACTGAGGCAAACAGGGTCAGGTGTCTCTCTTATGGTCACGCACCTAGTAAGTGTCTGAGGCCAGATTTGAACTCAGGAAGATGGGTCTGACTCCAGGCCCAGCACTTTAGCCACTGTGCCACCTAGCTGTCCCTAGGATGTTGAGTAGACCTCGTAAGCTTCAATACATTTGAAACAGAACTCATTTTCTTTTCCCCTAAACCCTCTCCCATTCCTACCTTCCCTGTTATCGTAGAGGGGAACACCATCCTCGTAGTTCCTCAGGCCTACAATCTAGGAGTCATTCTGGATTTCTTATCCTCTTATCCACCCCTTCCCTGTCTAATTTGTGTTGAAATACCTCCTTCTTTCCTGTGACACTGCCATTTCTGGGTCAGGCCTTCATCACCTCACACCTCAATTACTGCCATAGCCTGCTGGTGGGTCTGCCTGCCTCAATTTCTCTCACTCCAATCTATCTTCCATTCAGACGCCAAAGTCATTTTCTTAAATGGCAGGTCTGATCATGTCTCACATACCCCAGGCCCCTACTCAATAAACTCCACTGGCTTCTTATCATCTTCAAGATCAAATATAAAATGCTCTGTTTGGCATTAAAACCCCTTCCTAACTTAGCCCCCTTCTACCTTTCTAGGCTATTTACCTCCTACTCCCTGCCATGTACTATTTAGTCTACTGACTGGGGCCTCCCGTCTTACAAACAAGATACTCCATCTCTCAGCTCGAGGCATTTTTTTCTGTCCCTCATGCCTAAAATGGTTTCCTTCTCATCTGACTACTGACCTCCCTGGATTCCTTTAAGTCCCAACTAAAATCATACCTTTTACAGGAAGCCTTTCCCAAACTCCTCTTAATTCTAGTGCCTTCCGTCTGTGGATTATTTCTTATCTATCACATGTACAGTTTACTTTGTATATATGCTTCTCCCATTAGATTGTAAGGTCCTTGAGAGCAGAGATTGTCTTTTGCCTCTTTTTGTATCCTTAGCACACTGCCTGGCACATGGTAGGTTTTTAACAAATGCTTGTTGATTGAGTCTAGAATGTTATATTCTAAGTTCTCTGTTCCTTTATAGTGGTGGCTGGTAAATCACACATGATCCTGACTAGGGTTTCTCATTACTTATTTTCTTTCTTTTTGGCTGCTGGCAGTATTTTTTCTTTGTCCTAGAAGCTCTGGATTTTGCCTATGAAGTTCCTGGGAGTTTTGATTTTGTGTTTTCTTTCAGGAGGTGAGCAGCATATTCTTTTTTATTTCTGCTCTGTCCACAGGTTCTAGGAGACCTGGGTAGTTTTCTTTTAAGATTTCTTGAAATAGAATGTTTAGGCTTTTTTGTTTATTTGTTTGTTATAGTATTCAGTCCAATGATTCTTAATTTTTTTTCTCCTTGATCTGTCTTGTAAACAAATTGTTTTTGCTCTTAATTACCTTAGATTTTCCTCTATTCTTCAGCCTTTGTTTTAGTATTTCCTGATGGAGTCATTGGCTTCTCTTTGATCCATTCTAATTTTTAGGAAGTTAGTTGCTTGGGCAAAGTTTTGTACCTTTTGTGCCATGCTGTTAAATCCTTTTCCAATTGTTTCTTCTATAACTCTTATTCCACCCCCCCCCCCATTTTCCCTCAAGCTATCACATTTCATTTATGCAACCGTTTTAAAAAACTTTTAGAAATTCTAGCCTCATCTCTTCAAGGACTTCTAGTTGTTTGTGTCCAGTCTGTGTTTTCCTCTAAGGCTTTGCTTCTATATGTTTTGGAGTCATTCTTTTCTTCTGTGTTTCTGTCTTGAGTATCTCTGCCAACAAAATAGCTCCTTATGGCAGAGTTGCTGCTTTTTTTTCCTATTCTTCCAGCTGACTTCCTGACTTTGGTTTTGATATTAGGGCTGGGCTCTGCTATACTTTGGGAGGGAAGGCCTAGACTGGTCTTGTTGCTGCTTTCTTGGGGTATTTAGTGTTGTGTCATTGGAGAATCTCAGGGATAGGCTGAGGACCTTCAAGTTTTGAGTGTTCCCAAAGTGGTTTGATTCAGGGCAAAGCCTGATTGCTACCCTTTGGTCTAAGCTCTGCAAGTTCCTGGCCTGGGTTTTGATCAGAGCAACAAAGAATGCTGGTGGACATAGCCCCTATCAGCCAGCTGAGAAATTCTCCTGGTTCAGAGTGACAGAACTACAGGGCTTCCTTGGTTTGAGATTCCTACCCTGCTTATTCCTCTGTTAGAGGCTAGAACTGAGATCTTGCTCTGCTCCTGGGATCTGAGCCAAACCACTGCTGCTTGCTTTTGAATTTCCTCCTTTCCAGTGCACAGTGCCTGCCTACTGGGAACAGCAGCCCGCCCCATCCCTCCCCCACAACTTTCCATGTACAGATCCTCTTCTCAAGCTTCCCTGGACCTGTGACCCAGAATTGAGTAGTGGGCAAGAAAGTTGCCAGTTGGCACCTCATACATTCACAGTGACCCAGCATGAGTCGGAGGCAGGGTGTCCCCATGTGAGCTCTTCTTTCCCTAGTGCATTGCATCTCCCCGGGCTGCATGCTCCTGCCCAGATCCAGTCCCTGGTGTCAACAGCTCTCCTTGTCTGTCTCCCTATGCAGACCTGGGCAAGACAATGGACTCACTGTAGCTTTTTCTGGAATTCTCTATCAGGATCCAGTCTGGTGCATTTTCTAACTCTATTTAGAGGAGTTTTGTGGACAGAAGTTTGGCTATGTTCCTCTTGCTACATCTTGATTCTTTCCCCTCTCTTCCCACTGCCTTCCTTTGCCCATCCCCCAGTCTGGCTCAGGGAACTCAATGGAGCTATTAAAGATATACCTACATACTTGCATACTTCCATATATTATACATATATAGATTTATTTATATAGAGAAATATAGATTGACATATTTATATATAGATCTCTCTCTCTCTCTTTCTCTCTCTCTCTCTCATCCATGAAGTAATGGACAAATGTAAGGTGGGAAGAAGATGGTAATGATCATTATTATTTTACTATTTTATTTTTTTTATTTACTATTATTTTTTTACTATAATATTTACTATATTATTTTACTATTGCGTAAGGGGGAGTGGATCAGATTGTTCATCAAGCTTATTAGAAGGCAGTAAGGATAAAAACAATATTATAGGGGAGGCACAGGAGATTGGGCACTCGTCATCTCTTGCTACTGCAGTGGTATAGTCAGACGGAGCAGGTCTAATGGTAAGAGATGAGGGGGTCTGTTCTGGAAGTCCCTTGTGTTTTAGATCTCCATTGGAAAGCAAACACATTTTGGTACCGATGAATAGGTGGACAGGCAACCTCTTTCTCATTGCCCCTGCACTGTCCAAATAACTCACTCCAAAGGCAGGGGTGGGAAGGATCCACTTGCCTCCACTTTTCTATACCATAGCTTTTAACCTTACTCTTCCTCTGGCTATAGGGGCAATTCTCTTCTCTCTCTAAGAGGAATACTGCCTTCTCTCCAGAAGGTGAGGTCTCTGAACTCTTGAACTTAAAGCCACCCTCAAGGCAATCTCTAAAACTGATATTACTCCAGACATCTTTCATTGACTAGGGAATAAAAATCTTTCTCTTACACAGGAGGCGGGGTTCAGGAACATTATTCATGAACTCTTCTCTCAGGAGCATTTCTGGAGTGGACAAGTACATTCCTGCTCATGCTATGTGCTTCTTTGGGGATTCTTCTATTGCCCTGGCTACTGCCATCTCTTGGCTAAGGAAAATCCACTTTGAGGAGCTCTCTTCTTATGCTTTGTGGACAAATTTGTCTTTCTTCACCATATACTTCTGTCCTAAGGCAACCACTACCATTTCCTCAGGAAAGAGACTGTGCATTCTCAAGACTCTTCCTCATTTCTGGAATATAAGTCCATTCTGCTAGATACTGGCCTGTCTTCTAAATAGGTGTTGCAACAATTTGGCTAGCAGCTGCTGTGGGGGGTGTAAAACCAACAACAACCAGCTCACAGAACTGCTGCAAGCCCAGGTCCTTTTGTTCTGCTTTACCAAGGAAAGCAACGTTAAGGGGTTAACAATCTTACTTTAATTCAGCATACAAATATCATTCACTTAGTTCAGGGGAAAAAGCCAGAATCCTAAACTTCAGAGCAAATACAAATTACAAACATCAACATACCAAATACAATTCATAATTACCAAGAGAACCATCAACATCTCAGTTCAGCCGGAAGGCCCTTACACAGCTGCCCAGAGTCCCAGGCCTCCAGGAGTGAGAGCCTTAAGCAAATAACTCTGTTCTCTTTTTTAATACAGTTTCAGACGTCATCAAACGTCATCTGAGTGACCAGAACTTAGGCTCTTACTATTGGCTCTGAAGTTAGCACCTCCCTTCATTGGCCCCACCTGGAGCCCCACCTTAGTTACCAGTTCACACCCACATAGACTTAGCACCTAGTAAGGCTCAAAAACACTCAACTTAATTGATATTACAATAGGATAAATGCAAAAAAAAAAAAAAGACAAAAGAACCAAGAGATTGCTTCTCTGACAAGAGTCTCTTAGAGTCCTAAGCTAATCATTTGGAGGGCAGGCCCAGGCCCCAAAACCCAGTAAGGAACTGCCTCCTGTCTTCTTAATAGAGTACCAGTGGGCATGCCCATATTCTCATTGGGAAAGTACCCATTAGATGACCCAAAGAATCACTATCTTTTAAATCCTTTAAAATAAAATTGGATCAGGGAACTCTCCAAATTATCCTCTACCTCTTACAATTGTTACTGTATCTATTTTGGGTTCTGCCTCTTAGTTTCTTGCTTAGACTTCAAAGGATTCATTTAACAAGCTTTGTCACTTCTAGTTGCTTTTTTTTGGCTAATTTAGAAGTAAACATGCAGTCCTAACTTTAAAAAAAATTTTTTTTAAATGGGAGAGGAATACCTTGAAATCAAACACTCCTAGATCTTTAATTTAGTCTGCAGCAGGGGTTACAATAATAATAATTACTAACATTTAATAAATTATATTATATATCATGTATAATTAATGCACAATATATTATATATTGTTTATACATGTAATGATTTCATATTTAATAATAATATAATATTTTAAGGTGAGTAAAGTACTTAAGTGCTCTTGTTTGACCCTCACAATAATCCTAGGGGATAGATCTAATCATTTTTTCAATTTTATAGATAAGGAAACTCAGGCTGAAAGAGATTAAGTGATTTACTCTGGGCACTAATAAATACCTGAGGTAGGAATTGAATTCAATTCCAGTCCTCTATCCATTAAATCAGTTGCCCCAGAAGCCTGGCAGCCAGTATCCCGCTTGTGAAAGTTGTTTACCCCCTTTGGTGGCAATGCCTACATTGCCTAGTCAAGGGCCCCAAAAGTTTCTCTACCTAATAAGTAGCTACCTTACACATTCCATCAATTAACGTCTCCTTTGATTAACAAGCTCTACTTTTAAAACATAAATCTTCCCTTGTAAGATTAAACTTCAGTGACTCCATACCTTAGTATGAACTACTGTATCTCGATGCATAATCATTGCCACCACATAATCTTTGCGCCCTGCTTTTTCACTCCAAAAACTGGTTTATAACCTTTCATTGTGTAACCGTTGCTTGGTATAATTCTGTTTGTCAGACTGCTTAAAGGGTAAACAGAACAGCAATGCATTCACCAGTGACATATGAATATGCTTTTATCTCTTACACATTGCCACATTGCGAGCCACGAGCCTGGAATTCTCAGCATACGAACATTTCCAAAAGTGACTTGTCTGATTTGTTTAGAGTGCTGCAGTACTAAGGTATTGCCACTCCACCCAATGAAGAGTGGTAGATGTAAGGGGAGAGGTCAGGCAGGCAAAGCTGCCATGAGTAAGTCATGTAATATGTTAAGACTTGTGTCTTTCCAATTTTAACATGTATTCACGAGTATTCCGTGCACCCTAATCTTGCACCAAAAACAGCTTCGTAATAAATGATTTTTAGGTAATACTGGCACAATCACATAATGATTGCACCCCACTTTTTGGAAAAAAAAATTTGGCATAAAATCTGCAATGATTATATGATGAAATATGGTACTTCAATTAAATCAACCAGCTAAGGGCAACCAAATTGAAGTAATGGTAGTTTTTGATTGGAGAGAGGGAAGTATGGGGAGAACTGTTCTGCAGTGGGTAAGAGGTGGGGGAGAGGGAGAGCTTTGAGTAACCACAAGCTAGCACATAGATCCTGATTGACTTGGGGTAGGGATTTGGTGGTGGTCAGGGAAATAGGAGTTATTAATAGATAGATACCAAAGACAAAAAGGCCCCTTAAAAAACCATGCAGTGCATTTTTTGTGTAGTAACAGAAGTCTAGAAACAAAGTCACGAATGTAATGAAATATTACTACAAATTAAAAGATTCTTACTAGAATTGTGAATTGATCAAACTATTCTAGAAAGCCATTTGGAATTATTTGAAGAAAATGATCAAAATATCCATACCCTTTGGCCAGAGATTCAATTACTGGGCATATCCCAAGGAAATCAAAAGGAGAAAGAAAGGTGCCATATACATAAAAATATTTACAGCAGCAGTTTTGTGCTGTGTTAGCAAAGAAATAGAAATAAGGTAGATAAAGTAGATGTCCACTAATTGGGAAATGGCTAAGCGAATCATAGTATTTGAATGTAATTAAATGTTATTATGAAATGATGAATGTAAAAAATAGAGAAAAGTATGGGAAGGCTTATATAAATTGATACAAAAATGAACTAAGTAGAACCAGGAAATCAATATGTATGATGACTATGGTTGGGTTTGTCCTTCATTGTCAAAGAGGACCATGGCATCAGGGAAATGATGACATGACTTGTAGTTGACTTTGATTTGAGTGAGAGAGGGCTGTGCAAGGTCACCAGCCTCCCTTTCTCCTCCAGAACCATCTGGATCCAGTGGCCAGATATTCATCAGGATGCCTGGAGGTGACCAAGGATGTAGTGGGAGACCCTGGCCCTTTTAGGCTACAGCCTTTTCAGGTACTCACTTAGAGTGTGGTTATGCCTCTTTAAGAAGTGAGTCAAGGGATGGCCCCTTTAATTAGAAAGAAAGGAAAAAAAAACAAGCTGGGAGGGGAAGACCCTCAGAGGTTGCTGTTCCAAAGAGAAACAGTTACCATTGACATTCGCTCTAAGCCAGGAGGGCCCAAAATGCAGACATTAAGTGGAGCTTGGGCAGGATCCAATCTATGAGCTTCAGAGTAAACTGGGTTTAAGGTTTGGTAATATAAATGGAAAGAACAATAATCTCCAAAACCTGAATACTATGTAATTTTAATGACCAAACTTGGCCCCAAAGAAGAAATGAGAAAATGTATTTCCCTCCTTTCTTTGCGAAGATGGGAGACTATGAATCAAGAATCTTGCAGATATGGTCAGACTTAATCAGCGTGTTGGTGGCTTTTGCTAGACTACTTTTTTTTTTGTCTTTTAAAATTCTTTGCTACACAGAATGGCTTTCTGGATAAGACAGAGAGGAGGAATATACTTGGAAATCAAGGCAAAAGATAAGAATGAAAAAATTTAAATAAAAAATGAAATTGTACAATGCTTTCAATAATCCCCAGATCTTTCCTAACACAAAACTCTCATCTTTCTCTAGGTGTATTCTCTGGGTGGTGTTATTTGGATATCATAGAATACCACAATTTCTAAAGGATCAAAATTGTAAATAATGCAAAAGATAATGCCGAAAATGCATGATGTGTGTCAGGGCTGTCTAAAATACAGCCTTTGAGATGCATGCGGCCCACAGTGTGATTTTATGCAGCCTGCCTGTCAGTTTTAATTTTCATGAGGGAAAAAAAATAATAATTTGCATGGAATGCATATTAGATTTTTTAATTTCATCACCAATAAATAATCTCGTTGATGTTAATTTTCTTTGGTATTTTTAAGCAGTATTACGGATGAAACAGAGAAGTCCATCTGTGGGATGCGTTCTGTCTGTACTATGCAGACTAGTCAGTATGCGCCTATCTTTATGCTGTTGTTGTCACTTTGTTGTTTTTGCTTTGTGCTTTGCGCTGTCGCCTGCTGTATTGATGATGCCCATTCCCCCACTTTCTGTTAGTGTATTGTCCTTTTTATTCTGGGTGTGGCCCTCGAATAATTATTTTATTTTAATGCGGCCCTAAAATAACCTAAGGTTGGACAGCCCTGGTGTATGTAAGTAGGCTACCGTGTATTATCCTTGATGATACAATATGCTGATGGGCATAAAGAATGCTATTCATGAAACTTAAGAATAGAACCATAGAATGGAATAGAAAGAATAAAATAGAAACCATACCATGTGTGCACCATAGAGAGACAGCAAGCAATCACAACAGATGGATATCCCGGGGACTGCTCTAGTACCGATAAAATATTGAAAGATCTACGGTCATTCCTCCAGAATGCTGTGTCCTTTATGGAGGATTTATGGGAAAACAGGGACAAAAATCATACCAGATAAGAAAATATGGGTGGATTGTGTTTTGCATTGTTTGAAGGCAATCCCACATCACTGAGTTAATGGATCTATTCTCTCAAATTTCAGTAGTATCAATAGTCATCATTCTCTGTTTAAGTTGTATTGAATTCTCATTGAAAATTAACTTAGTTGCACCCTGCGCAAGAGTTGTAGGTAGCCCAAAACCTAGTCTGGAGCATTAAGTACCATAGGAGCCATTCTGTTTGGAGGTAACTTTGAAGGGTGTATAATTATTCCGTGTTCATTTTTCTTTTATTTTGACAATGTCAAGGTATCTTTAGATAGCATAATTTAGGGACAATATAACTCTTCTGCCAAAAAAATGGTAATTGTATGGACCATTTGAACCTTGTAGGAGGGATTTCTCTTTCTCCCATTTGTTGCCCCTGAGTAGTACTGACAAGAGATAAGCCTCAAGAGATCTGTATTCTATCATCATTTATCAGAGAGATTACATCTATTAATGTTTGAGTATTTTGCAAAAGTATTCTGGAGATATCTCTGTGGTTTTCATTAATTGAAATAGATGTGATTATTCCTATTGTTAGAGCTTAAAGTCCCAATGAAGTCCCATAATATTTACTTCTTATTTCTAAACAAATGGCACCACAATTTCAACCTGATAAAAATAACTAGGGAAGTGATTATACTATTGACCTAATAGTTGAAAAGCCCTATACTACATTCCTTTTTACAGGGTCCTTTAGCTTAAATTGTTGCTTTAGATGAGTTTATTTGTTAATTATGTTGAACATTCTAGGATTTTTTTTGTTCTATACATTTATGAAAGACTCTTGAGAATTTCCTGTACATTGTTAAAATTATAAGCCTAATACAACAAAACTGGAAAACAGTTGTGATCTTAATTCAGTTTTTAAAAATTTAGTGAGTTCTGTGTAAGTTCAGTTTTTAGAAAATGTGTTTCATTTTTTCTCACTGTGCCTTTAGAATGTACTAGTTATGACACCATAATTTGGTCACCATATCATTAAATGAATTTAATTATCTTCCCTTATGTCACTGGAGTTAGAGAACCTGGGCATTGCCAGTTGCTATCTGTATATATATTTTTCCTCTGTGGGTCTTACTTTTCTCATTTGTAAAATGAGTGGGTTGCACCCTCCCCTGGTGTCTGTATGTACTTGTGTGTGTGATACAGACTTTTAGGGGGATATTTTTACCATACCACCTTGGCAATCCCTTTCTAAAAGTTACTTGAGGCTAGCCGACTAAAAGATTCTCAACTGATAACTTTAGAAGGAAACACACCAATGGGGGCTTGAGCCAGTTGCCTTACAATATTGTTCTGACCCCTCAGGGGTATCACTAGAACCCAGAGAGGGCAATACAGCTGAACTTTGGGGGCCCAATTCATTAATGGGAGTGGGAATTGTGCTAAGTATCCTTAGAGCTTATATGGACTATATACAAATGAAAGTTCTGTTATATTCCAATTCAGCAGAAGCTAGAAAATGTTGGTTCAGTCACAAGATAACCTTAGGAAATCAGATTCTCACCCCCTCTTCCTCCCTAAAAACTATGTCTACAACATGGCAAACATCAAGCTAAGGATCAAAATCTTCTATCGTTGCTATCTATTAATAGTAAGTACTTAAATATTTTGTCATTTTCAAAAAAAAAAAAAGAATTAAGCAAGTAGGTTAGAATGGTTAATCCCTTCTAAATCTAAATCCTGTGATCCTATAAAAATAGACAAAAGAAAAAGACACTGCCCAATTCCTGCCTTCCCTGACCATTCCAGTCCGCAGTGACCTCTCCTTTTTCTGAACTATGATATTTTTTGCTGTCTGTGTCCCTCACTTGGCACTTAACCAAACAGTATAAGATTAAAAGCTTCTGGAAGACAAAAACTTATGCTGTTGCTGTATATTCTTTGTAATGGTGAGCCTTTTGTTTTTAGCTCTACAACATCTCTCACATTCATCCCCTTCTCACTACTACAATCTGTCGTCTTAGTTTAGGACCTCATCATGTCTTCCCTGTCCCATCGCAAGGCCTCCTAATTGCTCTTTTTGCCTCAATTCTCTCCCCATTCCAGCCTGCTGTCTAAGTCATTGCCAAATTGAACTTCCTTAAGTGCAGACCATGCCTCTCTCTTACTCAATAATTTCCAATGACTTCCCATTGCCTCTAGGATACAATATCAACTCTTCTGTTTAGCTTTTAAAGCCCTTCACAACTGGTCCCAGTCTATCTCTCTAGCTTCATTATACATTATTCCCTTTTCCATACTCTGTGATCTAATCGAACTAGCTTTCTCTCTATTCCTTATACAAGGCACTCAGCCTCCCAGTCTTTTCACTTGTCATCCCTGGTGCCTGAAATGCCCTCCCCTCCACTGCCACCCCCTACCTCTCAGAATCCCTCACTTCTCTTAGGAATTGGTTCTAATAACACCACCACCACCACATCAAGTCTTTCCTGAGCCTCCCAACTACTAGTGCCAAATTGCCTTACGTTCAGTTACCTTGTCTCTATTTTCTATGTTTCTATATTCACGTGTTGCCTCATCTGATAGATTCTAAGCTCCTTGGGAATAGGAACTGTTGCATTTTTTCATTTGTATTCCCAGAACCTAGTGCATAGTAGATGCTAGAGAAATGTTTGCTGATTTATAGTCCTTTAGTCCCTACTACAAAAATTTTTGGTGGCAGACAATCACAGAATTTTACAGTTGGAAGGAAACTCAGTGGGCATCTAATCCTACTCGCACTTGAAAAAAATCTCTTCTGTGGTCTACCTGGAGCACCCTCTCTGGTTTGCTTCCTACCTTGGCACTCACAGGTTTTGTCCTCAACTGTCCTCAGGTTTATAGACCCTGTGCTACTAAAATTATAGTTCGTGAACTTCCACTTGTGAGCGTCTCTTAAAGAGTAAGCCAATAGATAATTGGCTCAGAGGAAAATATTTACTAGGAAAAGGCATAGTAAGAATAGTAGCTACAAAACATTACCCCCACAAACCTGGGTTACATTCTCCCACAAATATACATAGCTTCTATTCGAAGAGGGGCAAAAACTTGGAATCCAATGGTAACGAAGCACATAAGTAGGGAACATATGACCAAGGCAACTCATGCCTCAACAACTCAGGCCCTAGATGTCTTGTCTCCTCATAGAGTCCTCAAGCTGTTGCCCTTGGTGCATTGCCTCTGCTGGGCAGGTGGCTCATTTGGCCTTCTGGCTTGATGCTAGGTCCCTTACAATGTACCTGCAAATGTCATGACCACTGGGGTGGAGGAGAGAGAAATACTTTCCTTCCACCTCAATCCCACTCTTCCCCCAAGAACTGGTCTTTCTTAGGGGCCAGGTTCTTCCTTGACTGATGGTTTCTGCCTCAAGTGACTTAAAAAAATAACATGACATAATATAATATATAATATATAATAACACATCTCTCTCTACATATATATGCATACGTATGTGCATGTGTATATATATATATGTATATGTGTGTATACACACACACACACACACACACACACACATATTTGGAAAATTCAACCTTTTAATGGCCCTCATAATACAGCCAATATTTACTGCCAACCAGCATAGTCAGAGATATGCTGGCAGATGTTTAACAACTGGCTCACTGGGGGCGGGGGGGAATGTGCATACAACACTCTTTGAAGTTTAATCTGAATTATTAACATTTTCTCCATCACTTTCTTAAGTCTAGACAATCATGAAAACAATAAATCAAGACCTGATTTGTAACATTCGCCAATAAGATATATATATATATGTATATATATATATATATTCATATTAAAAATTTAACAATGGGCTCAGTTCTCACAAACAGATAGAGTTGACTTCAGTACACCATTGGCATTGGCCCTTCAAATTCAATCAGAGAAACATGTCTATGCTTCTGAAAAGGAAAGCAGCATATTAGTAACTTGCTAATATGTAGATATCTTGTCATCTGTGATTATGAGGTGGGGGTGGAGATGGTTAGGGAACAACTCGCCTTCCTACATGTGCCCTGTGAGTGGCGTTGCTTCTTTACCATTCCACTTTTGAATACCATTCGTTGTTATAAATTTCTTCCTTATGTCAAGCTTAACTTAGCTTCTCTGGAATTTCCATTCATTGCTTCGAATTCTGCCTTCCAAGACCAAACAGAACAAATCTAATTCCTCTTCCAGATGACAGCCTTTCAAATGCGTGAAAACAGTCACCATTACCCTCCACTCTTCAGGCTAAGCATTCCTAGCCTTTTCAACAATCTTCATAGGTCTTTTTTTAGAAAAAAAATTATTTTTAATTTATGGAGTAAAACAAGCATTTTCTTTTAATTTTTAAATTTAATTTTATTTTAGACTCAAGGACCAGAACACAAATACAGAATAGAGAAAAGGAACAAAATGTATCATAAACTTAAATATAAAATAAGAAAGAAAAAAAGCATGTCATGTGCATAGCAGAACATAAGAGGATTCAAAATATATAACAATAGATTTTCATTTCAAGAAAGCCTATATGATAAATAATACATGTTGTGTTGAGAATTGTCCATCTTTTCTTTGCTTCCTTGTGAGTTTTCTTTTGTTCTCTGCTGTGTTCTTTTTTACTTTATTCTTTTTTTCCCTGCCCCCCATCCCCCAAACATTTTCATAACATAGTACAATAAAAAAGATGATTACACATGAAACTTCAAATCTACTGTGTAAAACCTGCTATTCCTTTCAAATATGCAACAAAATTATCATGTACCTTTCCCCCTCTTTTTTTCCTTTCTGTCTCCCCTCTTCCCCGCTACCCAAGAGATGGCCACCATTAGACACAAATAGTATGAACTAGAGGCCCTTCACTATCCTAATTGCTTTCTTTTGACCCTCTCCAGAATATCATTGCCTTTTGGTGTAGTGCTCAGAAATGAATAAAATTCTCTAGTTGTGGTCTGATCAGGACAGATTACAGTGGGACCAGCACCTCATTATTTCTATAGGAATATGCTTCTCAATGCAGCCCAAGATCTGGTTGTTGTTCTTGAGTCATTTTTCAGTCATGTCTGACACTTCGTGACCCCATTTAGGGTTTTCTTGGCAAAGATACAGGAGTGGTTTGGCATTTCCTTCTCCAGCTCATTTTGCAGATGAGGAAACTGAGGCAAACAGGGTTAAATAACTTGCCTGGGGTCCACGGATACTAAGTGTCTGAGGCCGAATTTGAACCCAGGAAGATAAGTCTTTCTGATACCAGACCTGGCACTTTATCTACCTAGCTGCCCAGGATCTCATTACCTTATGTCATAGGATACTGTTGATTCACGCAGAACTTGCTGTTCACTAAAATACATCCTTTTTTTTTTTGACCTAAGTTTTCCCTTATCTTATATTTGTGAACTTGTCTCTCTCTCTTTTTTTAAACTAACAATAAAGCTGCATTTATCTCTGTTGAATTACTCTTATTAGACTTGGCCCAATGTTCAAGCCTGTCAAGATCTTTATGAATCTTTGTTGTCATCCAGTGTATTAACTTTCCCTTCTAGTTTTAGTTATCTGTGAATTGGATAAGCATGCCATCTATGCCTTCATTCAAAGCATGCTGAAAGTTTTGAACATCACAGGGGCATCTCCCTTGAGGATGACATAGAACCATTAATGACTATTCTTACTGTCTGACCATCAAACCAATCTTGAATCTACCTAATGGTACCATGTTGTTCATCCTTCATCTTTCCAAAGGAATAGCATGAGAGATTTTGTTGTATGCTTTGTTGATCTAGATAAATAATATCTACAGCAATCCATTGATATACCAGTTAAGTAATTTCTCAGGAAAAGGGAATGAGTTTAGTCTGGTACAATCTGTTGTTGCCCACATTTAAAAAATTAATTTTTGAAAAATTAACAAAGATTTATGTTCCCTTCATCTCCCCTTCCTGTGGGGAGGGGGGAGTGGAGGAGGAAAACAAAACTCTTGTAGCAAATATGCATAAGCAAAACAGACTGCCACATTGGCTAGCTGTGTCCAAATATATATCTCATTCTGCACATTAAACCTATCCCCTCTCTGTCAGGAGTTGGGTAACATTCTTTATTATTAATTCTCTGAAATTATGGTTCATCATCATATTGATCAGAATTCTTAAGTGTTTCAAAGTTGTTTGTTTTTATTATATTGTTGTTACTATATAAATTGTTCTGGTTCTGCTCATTTTACTCTGCATCAGTTTATAGAAATCTTCCCAGGTTTCTCAGAAACCCATCCTTTTTTGTCATTCCTTAAGGCACAATAGTATTCTGTTACATTCATGTATCATAATATGTTCATCCATTTCCAAATTGATGGGTACTCCCTTAGCATCCAGTGCTTTATCATCACAAAAAGAGCTGCTGTAGATATTTTTATGTTAATGGGTCCTTTTCCTCTTTCATCTCTTTGATGCAGAGACCTAGTAATGATATTTCTAGGCCAAAGGTAATACACAGTTTAGTAACTTTTGGGACATAGCTCTGAATTTCTTTCCAGAAAAGCTGGTCCAATTCATGGCTCCCCCAAAAGTGCACCAATGTAGCTATTTTCCTGGAGTCTCTCCAACATTTTAAATTTTCCTTTTTTTGTCACCAATTTGAATGGTGTGAGGTAGAATCTCATAATTACTATAATTTGTATTTCTCTGATTATTAGTGATTTGGTATATTTTTAAAAATATGACTATTGATAGTTTGGATTTCCTCACTTGAGAACTGACTGTTTATATCCTTTGATCACTTATCGCTTGGAGAGTGGAACATAATCCTATAAATTGAAATCAGTTTCTTGAAAAGAGATCTTTATAAAAAACATTCCTGCAAAAAATGTTTCCAAGTTAACTGTTTCCCTTATTAACTGCATTGGTCTTATTTGTATAAAAATATTTAGAATTTTATGTTACCCAAATTGTCCATTTTATCTTTCGTGATCCTATTTCTTTTTTTGTGTCATGAATTCTTCCTCTATCCACAGATGCAAAAGATATTTTTTCTTTGCCTACCTAATTTGATTATGTGGCTTTTTATAGCTAAGTCATGTATCTATTTGGAGCTTAACTTCATAAATAATATTGGTCTAAACCCAATTTCTGCCAGACTGCTGTCCAGTTTTTCCAACACTTTTTGTCAGATACTGAGTCCTTACTCTGGTAACTGGGGTTATGGGTTTAATAGCTTAGTAGCTATATATTTTGTCCTGAATTTGTCTCCCTGTTTGACTTCTCCATCTTCTAACCAGTATCAAGTCATTTTAATGATTGCTGCTTTGTAGTATAGTTTGAGATCTAGTCCTACTACGTTACCTTCTTTCCTACTTTATTTCCCTTGAGATTTTTGACCTTTTGCTCCTTCAGATTAATTTTCAAAATTACTTTGTCTAGCTCTATTAAATAATTCCTTGGTAGTTTTATTGGTGTGGCATTGAATAAGTAAAATCATATAGGTAGTGTTGTCATTTTTATTCTATTGGCTCAGCCTACCCATGAGTAAGTAATATTTCCATAATTATTTATGTTCTTATTTCTGTAAACAAGTATTTTGTGGTTTAGTTCATATAGTTCCTGTGTGTTTCTTGATAGGTGAATCCCAAAGTATTTTATACTCTTTATAGTTGTTTTAAATGTTTCTTTATCTCTTCCTGCTGGGTTTTATAGGTAATATATAAAAATGGTGATGATTTTTATGGATTTACTTGTATACTGCTACTGTATTGAAGTTATTGTTTCAATTAATTTTTACTTGACTCTCTAGGGTTCTCTAACCCATCATGTAATCTACCTAAAACTAATAATTTTCTAAGTATATATTCTTAATATATAATTGCACTCTATCTCACTCATTCTTACCAGTCGTGTGCCCTTTGAAAAAAGTACACTGTCTCAGAGCCATATTTCAGTCAAAGGTTTCATCCTCTCTACTTTTAGTAATACATATGAGGTCAAATTTGTCTTTGCATTGGGACTCTTTAAACTTGCTTGTTAGCAATACTTTGTACATTCATGTTTAAGTATCTGAGGCCATGGATTTTATTTCTGGCTCCTTTTTTGATTGTCTTCTTAAACTTTTAATCATTTCTACTGATAGTCTTCTTACTGAACTATGGCTTTTTTCTATATTATCCATATATCTATATCAATATCTAGTCTAGATGCATATAGATTATTTTTCTATTATCTATAGATATCTATATACAGATAATCTTTATTTACTATATACTACTATATCTACTATGTATAGATAATCAATCTCTACAGTAGACATAGTAGATAGATATACTACTATACCGACTGTAGATATAGATTAGCCATGTATAGATATCTATAAATATAGATAATATATTGGCATATATACTATATATCTGTATCTGCTATATCGATATCTATTATATATATATATATATATAATCTAGAGAGATAATCTGTATCTACGGTAGATATGGTAGTATTTCTACTATAGATGCCTATATCTATGTGTACTATATATCTGTTATATCTATATCTACTATATATCTATAGATACCTCTATGGATATAGATATCTATGTATAGTAGTATATCTATATAGTAGCATATACACTATATGTAGTATATATTATATATACATACCATATGTAGTATATATGTCATATATACCACATATACTATATACAGTACTACATATAATACTAGGTATAGTAGTATATCTGTAAATATAAATAATCTATATACATATAGATTAGGTATTGATATAGATATATAAATATACCCACATATGTGTTACTCACACTGACTGTTGCAAACCCTCCTAATTCATCTTTCTGTTTCCATTCTTTTCTATCTTCCTCCAAATAGTTGCCAATTTCATATTCCTAAAGCATAGATTTGACCATGTCATTCCCTACTAAAAAATTTTCAATGGCTTTAGGTTAAAATACAAATTCTCTTGTCTGACCTTCACTGTCTGGCTCACATTTACCTTTCAAATCTTGTTTCATATTAGTTTCCTTCCATAGCTTCTTCTTCTAGTCTAACTAGCTGCACACATAACATTCCATTTCCCACTTCCATGTCTTTGTACCTGCCTGGAATGTGCTCTCTTTTCCCCTCCACTTGAAAGAATCCCTGGCTTCCTTTAAAGCAAAACTCAGATGTCACCTCCTAAGGGGTCTTTCCTGATTTTTTCAATGATGATTGTTCCTTCCCTCCTAAAATTATTTTGCTTTTACTTTTTTTAAAAAAAATTTATTTATTTTTTATTTTTTGTTGACATTGGTTGAGACATGAGTACCTTCCCGAGAAAGGCAAAGCTTTATGTTTCGATTATCATTAGCATGTTTAATCAGTCGATTAGCATTTATTAATATATAATATAAAGACACTTCCTGAAATACCACCATATAAATATATGTGTGTATATAAATATGTATGTACATATATACATGCGTATATAATTTACTACACATATATGCTATATGCCAGGCAATATTCTAAGCACAAGGGGTACAAAGAAAGGCAAATATGTGTGTTTATTTGTGTGCGTGTTTGTGTGTGTGTGTGTGTGTGTGTATGTGTGTGTGTGTGTATGTGAATACATGCTGTCAAAGGAGTTCACTAGGGAAGACAAGATGCAAACAACCATGTACAAACAATATATGTGATTATATCTATCTATCTAACCAATTGGAAGTAATTTGGAAATAATCTCAGAAGGAAGGAACTAAGATTAAGGAAGATCTTCTTGTAAAAAATAAAAGTTAAACTGAGTCTTGAAGGAAGCCAGAGAAACTAGGGGGCAGAGATGAGGAAGGAGAAGTTTCAGACATGGGGAACAGTCAGTGAAAATCCACAGAGGTGAGAGATAGAGTGTCTGGTGTAACAACAAGAAGGTCAGTCTCACTGGTTTGTAGAATATGGACGGGAGGCTGGAGGAGAACTGGAAAGGGGAGAGGCAGATATAAGACTGGGAAGGTAGAAAGGGGCCAGGTTATGAAGACTTTTTTTTTTTGAGAGAATTTAATTTAATTTATTTAATATACTTAGTTTTCAGCATTGATTTTCACAAGAGTTTGAATTACAAATTTTCTCCCAATTTCTACCCTCCTGCCCACTCCAAGATGGCATATATTCTGGTTACCCCATTCCCCAGTAAGCCCTCCCTTCTGTCACTCCACTCCCCTCCCATCCCCTTTTCTCTTACTTTCTTGTAGGGCAAGATAAATTTCTATGGCCCATTGCTTGTGTATCTTATTTCCTAGTTGCATGCAAAAACTTTTTTTTTGAACATCTGTTTTTAAAACTTTGAGTTCCAAATTCTCTCCCCTCTTTCCTCCCTACCCACCCCCCCTAAGAAGGCAAGCAATTCAGCATAGACCACATGTGTATCATTATGTAAAACCCTTCCACAATATTCATGTTGTGAAAGACTAACCATATTTTACTCCTTCCTAACCTATGCCCCTTTATTCAATTTTTTCCCTTGACCCTGTCACTTTTCGAAAGTGTTTGTTTTTGATTACCTCCTCCCCCATCTGTCCTCCCTTCTATCGTCTGCCCTTTTTTTATCTTCTTCCTCCTTCCTTCCTGTGGGGTAAGATACCCAATTGAGTGTGTATGTTATTCCCTCCTGAGGTCAAATCTGATGAGAGCAAGATTCACTCATTCCCCCTCACCTGCCCCTTCTTCCCTTCCTACAGAACTGCTTTTTCTTGCCACTTTTATGTGAGATAATTTACCCCATTCTATCTCTCCATTTCTCCCTCTCTCAATATATTCCTCTCTCATCCCTTAATTTGATTTTATTTTTTTATATATCATCCCTTCATATTCAACTCACCCTGTGCCTTCTGTCTATATATATATATATATATACATATATATATATATACATGTGTATACACACACACACACGTACATATATATATATATATATATATATATATATATATATATATATATATATATATATATATATGCACATGTATATTTCCTTCAGCTACCCTAATACTGAGGTCTCATGAATCATACACATCATCTTTCCATGTAGGAATGTAAACAAAATAGTTCAACTTTAGTAAGTCCCTTGTGATTTCTCTTTCTTGTTTACCTTTTCATGCTTCTCTTGATTCTTGTGTTTGAAAGTTAAATTTTCTATTCAGCTCTAATTTTTTCACTGAGAAAGCTTGAAAGTCCTCTATTTTATTGAAAATCCATATTTTGCCTTGGAGCATGATACTCAGTTTTTCTGGGTAGGTGATTCTTGGTTTTAATCCTAGCTCCATTGACCTCCGGAATATCATATTCCAAGCCCTTTGATCCCTTAATGTAGAAGCTGCTAGATCTTCTGTTACCCTGATTGTTTTTCCACAGTACTCAAATTGTTTCTTTCTGGCTGCTTGCAGTATTTTCTCCTTGATCTGGGAGCTCTGAAATTTGGCGACAATATTCCTAGGAGTTTTCTTTTTGGGATCTTTTTCAGGAGGCAATCAGTGGATTCTTTCAATTTCTATTTTACCCTGTGGCTCTAGAATATCAGGGCAGTTCTCCTTGATAATGTCTTGAAAGATAATATCTAGGCTGTTTTTTTTGATCATGGCTTTCAGGTAGTCCAATAATTTTTAAATTCTCTCTCCTGGATCTATTTTCTAGGTCAGTGGTTTTTCCAGTGAGATATTTCACATTGTCTTCCACTTTTTCATTCCTTTGGTTCTGTTTTATAATATCTTGATTTCTCCTAAAGTCACTAGCTTCCACTTGCTCCAGTCTAATTTTTAAGGAATTATTTTCTTCAGTGGTCTTTTGGACCTCCTTTTCCATTTGGCTAATTCTGCCTTTCAAGGCATTCTTCTCCTCCTTGGCTTTTTGGAGCTCTTTTGCCATTTGAGTTAGTGTAGTTTTTAAGGTATGGTTTTCTTCAGTATTTTTTTGGGTCTCCTTTAGCAAGTCATTGACTTCTTTTTCATGGTGTTCTTGCATCAATCTCATTTCTCTTCCCAATTTTTCCTCTACTTCTCTTAGTTGCTTTTCCAAATCCTTTTTGAGCTCTTCCATGGCCTGAGAGCAGTTCATGTTTTTCTTGGAGGCTTTTGATGTAGGCTCTTTGCCTTTTTTGACTTCTTCTGGCTGTATGTTTTGGTCTTCTTTGTCACCAAAGAAAGATTCCAAAGTCTGAGACTGAATCTGAGTGTGTTTTCACTGCCTGGCCATGTTCCCAGCCAACTTATTTGACCCTTGAGTTTTTTGTCAGGGTATGACTGCTTGTAGAGCAAAGAGTACTTTGTTCCAAGCTTGAGGGGATGCACTGTTGATTTCAGAGCTATTTCTATTCAGCCATCTCTGCCACCCCAGCACTCCTCCTTCCCCAAGAACCACCAACTCAGACTGTGACTCATATCTTAAGCAGTCTCTGCACTTCTGCTCTGATCTGCCACTTAATTCCTCCCACCAGGTAGGCCTAGGCCTGGAAGTAATTGCAGCCGTAGCTCTGTAGCTGCAACACCCCTGCTGTCCCCAGGGTGGTGGCCGAACTTGGAACTCCTGTCACTGTCCCCACAGCTTTTCCCACTAACCTCTGTTGTCTTTGGTGTTTGTGGGTTGAGAAGTCTGGTAACTGCCACAGCTCACTGATTCAGGGTGCTAGGGCCTGTTCCGCCCGGCTCCCAATCTGGTTGGTCCAGGCGTAGCCCACGCTGGCCTCTGCTCCACTCTGTTCCCAGCTCTGTGGGTGATAGACCTTACCCAGTGACCATCCAGGCTGTCCTGGGCTGGACCCCTGCTTCCCTCTGCTATTTTGTGGGTTCTGCAGTTCTAGAATTTGTTCAGAGCCATTTTTTTACGGGTTTTTGGAGGGACCTGGGGGGGAGCTCAAGCAAGTGCCTGCTTTCCAGTAGCCATCTTGGCTCTGCCCCCTGCTTTTACTTTTTTATTTGATGTATATTTGATTTATATGAAGTACCTTTCCTTTTAGAATGTAAATTCCTTGATGGTAGGTACTATTTCATTTTTTCTCTTTGGGTCACTAATGGCCAGAGCTTAACAAAGTTTTGCTGAATATGAATAGAAGACACCTTAGAAATCTATGTTCTCTATTTGTGGGGAGTGGGGGTGGGGGAAGATTGTTGTTATTACTACTTAAAATTTGAAGAAGTCAACAGACCAGTACACACTCTCCATTGATCAATAATATTTCATAACAAGACAGAGACATAACCGGAATCACAAATACAAAATTCTGATTTTGGTTCTTTAAGGTTAGGGAATATTTAATGATTTTATTTACTTAGAATTAATGTTTTCATGTTTTAAAAATGTATGAACAAAAAAAATGGGCTCTTAGCAAAAGCAGAGGATAACTGGTGGAAACCCCACATGCTCCATTAGCGCATGAAGAGTCTAGAGAAATAGAGAAAGAACCTTCTGCACTGTTGCGTGGATGAGATCACAAATCTAACAAGTATTGAAATCTAAGAAATTAATAGAGATATTATAATTAATAGGATCTGACATAACCCAGTAAATTAAGCCACTGGAAGTATTAAATATAGGTCACTCTTGTGAATTAAAATAATAGTATCAGTATTCAGTTTATGTAGGTATATACCATGTAGTAAGTCAAAGATTCCAGTATACTGTATTTTGAAAATGTCCCAAATTAGTTGTCAAGCCCAATCTGGAGAATTATTTAAGCTTACTTCATTTAATTTGTCAATCTAAATGAGGGGCAGCTAGGTAGTGCAGTACATAGAGTGCTGCTCCTGGAGTCAGGAAGATTCTTCCTGAGTTCAAATCCAGCCTCAGACCCTGGGCAAGTCACTTCACCCTGTTTTGCCTCAGTCTCCTCATCTGTAAAATGGGCTGGAGAAGGAAATGGCAAACCACTCTAGTATCTTTGCCAAGAAAATCCCAAATGGGGTCATGAAGAGTTGGACACGACCAAACCAAAAAATCTAAATCAGCTGTGGCATTGCTTTATTTTACTCTCTGGAAACAGTACTACCTGTGTACTTAATCTTCCAGTTAATCCTTCTTTTCTTTTATTAGCATCTTGTAAAGAATACTTTGCCCTAGACTAGTCATGCAGAAGATATGCAGGCTTTAAACACATGCATTTGTAATTCTGTAAAGCATGGCGTTGAGCTCCATTACTTGTTCCAACAAAAACTACTGAGGAAAATGTACACTCATCCCCCTGCCCATTGCTTCCAACCAAAGACCCAGACTAAGACAGACAAGCAAGCTTAGTGAAAACAATCATAAGAACAAAGTAGTGCATGGAAACCTCATTTATTTGCTTCAAAGTATAGTCAAAATTATTTGAGAAGGAGGGTTGTTGGATTAAGAAAAGATTTATGGACCCAGTGATGTCAGTGGAGAAATATCTCATGAACAATGAGGTTGAAGCCCTTTCTTTTAAAAATAATTGCATTTATTTCTTTTTATGTGACTTTATAATCTGTTTCTTCCACTCCCTCCTCCCAATTGAACAACAGCAGACTAAGCAAAAAGCAAAACCCTCAAATCTGAGAAAACAAATTCCCACATTGGCCTTGCTGGAAAATATAGAGATGTTTCTATCTGAGTTTTAGGTTTATCACTTCTCTAGCAAGAGATGAATGGTGTGTTCCAACTTTTGTCTTCTGGACATGTGGTTTGTCAATGCATTGATCAGCGTTCTAAAGTCTTTCAAAATTGTTTTTTCTCTATAATGCTACTGTCATTGTATAAAGCATTCTCCTAGTTCTGCTCACTTCGCTGCATCAGTTTATTGGATTTTTCCAACTTTCCTCTGAAACTATCCATTTCACATTATTTATGTTGTATTGTACATTTTTTTGAATGTTTCCCTTTTACATTTTAATCTGGTTCCAGCCACACTTGGGAATTTTGCAGGCACAGTGTGGCCCTTGGGCCATAAGTTTAACACCTCCGATCCAAAACCTCTCATTCCTTGAGGAAGTGGATCAATTACGTGTCATTATAATTTAGTTTATGCTCTTTAAGCAATATATATATATATTTTAATTTTAATATATATATTTAAGCAATATATATATATATATACATATATATACATATGTATATTTAAATATAGGCTTTTAAAATAAGTAAATATTTCCCAAATATATTACACACTTCCCTGGCTTCTTAAACATATTATACTGAGTATAATTTAACTTCTTCTTGATCACTCAGGGTCATTGTTGTAACTCAGTAAGATGGGGACATAATGTTGTTATTAAAAAAAAATAACAAAACCATGCTATCTTGTCCTGATTCTTAATGTCAGTCACTAATACTTTCATGCTTTCCTTTCTTGGTCTTTTTCTAAACTCATTCCACGCAAAGCTCTCCCTAGCTGTGGACCTTTTGCTCTGAGACTTGAAAAACCAATTTGGCATCATATGAAAAAAGTTAATAAACTGGTCACTGCCTTGGATGGAAGATTACTCTATTGGGTTTATATCCCAAGGAGGTCAATTACAAGAAAAAAGGAAAATTCTACATATGCCAAAACATTCATAGAAACACTGTCTGCAATAACAAAAAGATACTTTGGGAAAGATATTCAAACCAACATGGTATATCCGATATACACATACCTAGCTATTCACTCACATGCATGTGTACAAACTTCACTTTTTTTTTAAAGCTTGTCCATATATCAGGGCATTATTAATCTCCCCTCCTCCCCTAAACTTACTTCTGTAAACATCCTCATTTTTGTTATGGGCACCATGATCTTCCCAGTCACCTGGGTTTGTAAGGGAGACATGCTTTTGCCTTTTCTTTCCTGTCCAATCCATTGCCTAGTGTACCTCTAAAACATTTCATGCACAAAGCTGCTAAAATAATCTTCTTAGGAGAGGCCTGACCACATCACTCCTCTGCTCAAAAGCTTCAATGGCTCCCCATTATCTATTAGATGAAAGACAGACTCTTTAGTTTGGCATTAAAGCTCTCCACAATTTGGCTTCCATCTGCCTTTTCAGCCTTGTTTCAGATTATTCCCCTTAATGAATTTGATCTTCCAATAAAACTTTACTATGGGCTATTTCCTGAAGTCGACATTCCATCTCCTATCTCTGTGCATTCACTTAGGTCACCCTCCATGCCTGACATACACTCCCTCCTTGCATCTGTCTTTCAGAATCCTTGTTATCTCAAGTATCACCTCTTCAACAAAGCTTTCCCTAATTATCCCAATGAATCATTACCTTGCATTAGTGACTTTCACTCCCCCACCCCTTCTTTTAAAGTTTCAAACTCCTAAGTACTGGTGATTTCATCACTGGAGCTTAGCTAATGGAGCAAGTGAAGTAAACTGTTTGGGAACTGGGGGCAGCAGATTTTAGAGCACATCTGAAAGCTGAAATAATTGTAATGAAATTCAGTCATACACGAAAGCATCCTTCATTATATTCCATTCACATTTGTTTCCAAAGATGAGCTATTTAGAACAGCCACTCAGCATTAATTAATTCTTTAGTGGTTCTTAAAGGACAGGAATTTTTTCCCCTTCTTTTTAAAAGCACTTTAATTATCACTGAATTAATATTTCACTTTTTCCTGATCTTTGATTTCTTAGTCTTTACATATTAGTGCAGAAAACCTAGAACACATAAATCTTGCAGAAAAGTACTGATAACCCAGAGCATTTGTAAATCTATCAATGAAGACAAAATATCACTGATAACTGCTCACTCTCCTATAGTGAAGGCAGAGGTAGCAATGCTGGTATACCCCTCAACTTCTTATTAAAAACCCTCTGTTGAAAATTAGTAGACAAGTGAAACAGTGATTTTTGTTTATCTAAAATAAACTTTTTTTGGAGAATAATTACAGGTGTGTTCTGGTTCTTGACTATATAAAAATATTTTGAAGAAATCATTTTTAGTATTAAAGCAGGCTTGTCATCCATATTGGGGCAGCAAAGCAGCATAGCTAATAGACTGGCAGGCCTGGAGTCAGGAAGACTCATCTTCCCAATTTTCTAGAATTAGGGTAAAAGGAAAAGAACCTATATGTTCTGAGATGTTTGTAGCAGTTCTCTTTATGGTGGCAAAGAACTAGAAATTACAGGTTGCCTATCAATTGGGGAATGGCTGAACAAGTTGTGCTATATGAATGTAGTGGAATATTACTGTGCTATGAGAAAGGATGAGCTCAATGATTTTTAGGAAAACATGGAAAGACTTGCATGAAATAATGAAGAGTGAAATGAGAAGAACCAAGAGAACATTGTATACAGAAACAGCAACATTGTTTTAAGAATGATATTGAGCAAATAAGTTATTTTGACTATGATAAATACCCAAATTAATTATAAAGGACATATGAAGAAAGACTCTATCTGCATCCAAAGAAAGACCTGATAAATAGAAGTATTTATAGAATAAATTTACATATACATACACACATATGTTATATATCTGTTTGTGTCTAATGGTAGTCATCTCTAGGGTGGGGGTACAGGAAGAAAAAAAAACAAATTTACATCATAATTTTGTTGTACATTTGAAAGGAATAATAAGTTGTACATAATAGATTTATAGTTTCATATGCAATCATCTTTTTATTGTACAATGTTATGGAAATTCTTGTTATTACATAAATTAAAAATAAAATTAAAAAAATTTTAGAAAGACTCATCTTCCAGAGTTCAAATCTAGCCTCAGACACTTACTAGTTATATAACTCTGGGTAAGTCACTTAACTCTGTTTGCCTCAGTTTTCTCATCTGTAAAATGAGAAGAAAATGGCCAACTGCTCAAATATCTTTGCCCAAAAAAGCCTCAGATGAGGTCACAAAGAGTTGGACAGGACTGAAACAACTGAACAACAACAAGAATATTGTCTATACTATGGCTATACATATTTATAAGAACTCTTAATTAGTATTTGGGTCTTAGTTTGTTTTGGTTTATAATTCAGAAGGTTCATTTTTTTTTGAATTGGCAAGAAAAGTTCTAGTAATGATTTCTGTATTTGTAAAAATCTCATAATTATTCATTTTCAAGCAAGTATAATAATATAATAATTAAATATAATTATGTAAAGTAGATCTGTACCTGAAAAACACTGCTCATGGATAATGAAGCTTTTCCAAATGGTGTGTCGTGTTGCCAAGCATTATGGGCTAATATCATAAAAGACCCAATTCTTGTCATGAAGTATTCACAAAAGAGCTGAGAGAAAGGTACTCTGAGCACGCCCTACAAAGATGAAGCTACCAATTCTTATGTGTTTTAATGTCTAAAATAAGGGGAAAACAAAGGTGAAAGCAACCAATAGAGTGTGATGCTTCCTATGATCTTTCAGAGATGCAAGAAAAGTATGCTTTTATTCAAGGGTCTTCCCAAGCAAGAAGTATGTTTCTTTAGCAGTTTTTTTCTGTACCATTTGAATTGGTACGTATTCGTGGCTCTTTTTCTTAGCTTCAAATACAGAAAGAGAGGGGCCAGAACAGCAGCACTGTTGTATCTATCCAGTTCTAGCATTTGTTCTGGCTGTTTTTCCATATATAGCTCTTCACATACCCTGTACTCTGGGTCCCAAGGGAAAGGAGTAAGATGGGTGTGGCTTGCTACTTTAACTTGCTTTTCACCCATTTTCAACTCAATAAGCATATATTGTGCCAGGCACTGTTCTAAGTGTTAGGAATAAGAAAGAGAAAGACAGTGATAAATAAGAAAAAGAAAGCAGCTTACAAAAGCATAGGGGAAGACAATACACAAAAGGAAGCTGAAAAGCAGGGGGATAGGGGAGATATGGTACTTCAGGGGCATAACATTTGAAAGAGTTGAAGCCAAGCAGAACCATGATGGAAAATGGAGTTACTTGGAAAGTTCGAAGTCCTTGATGAAAGAAGGCTCTGGGAGGAGTTTAATGCTACCATATGGTTGGTGTCAGTGTACGTTACCACCCTGTCTGCCACTCATTTCCTGTTTTCCCCATCCGTAGCTAGCAGTGGGAGTAGGAATTGTTTCATTCTTTGTATTTATATCCCCAGTGCCAGTTACAGTGCCTGGCAAATAGTAAGCACTCAACAAATACTTGTTTATTGATTGAAATGATGATCTAACATAGATTGTCCCTGGGGCAGCTGGGTGGCACAGTAGATAGAGTGCTGAATCTGGAGTCAGGAAAACTCATCTCCCTGAGTTCAAATCTGGCCTCAGACACTTATTAGTTGTGTGACCCTGGGCAAGTCACTTAACCCTGCTTGCCTCAGTTTCCTCATCTATAAAATGGGCTGGAGAAAGAAATTGCAAACCACTTTAGTATCTTTACCAAGAAAACCCTAAATGAGGTTAAAAAAAAGTCAGACACAACTGAACAACAAAAAAAGAATGTCCCTGAAAGAAATAGTAAAAAATAACAGTTCAAATTGTGTGTGTGTGTGTGTGTGTGTGTATGAAATCTGAATATAAAATATCAAGAATTTGATTATTTCACTTGTGCTTTGGTTATATGTCAGCTGGTGAGTGTCATTTTGTAAGGAGGGTTTAAATAATGCATTTCATTGACACCAACAAGTTTGACAGCTACCTATGCTGCTTCTTCAACCACAGTTCAAATGTATAGTTCTCAATATTTTGTTAACGTTAGATGGCCAACACTAGAAAAAGGTAAACCGATGTCCACTTATTTGAAGTGCCTGGATCTTCCTGCCCTTATAGAGTCAGAAAGGCAGTTTGGGGTAGCAGAGAGAGCACGAGATTTGGAATCTGGAATTTGGAGGAAAAGCTGGGCTTGATGTCCACCTCAGGTATTTGCTATTTATGACACCTTGGAAAAGTCACTTAACCTTTCTGGGCCTCAGTTTCCTCCACTGTAAAGTGACAGGTTGAACTCTATGACCTCTTAAGCTCACTTCCTGGTGTCAATCAATCATCCTAGTAAACTGTTCACTGTCTCTGCATTATAAAGGCCTTTATGCTAAGAGCACAATGAATGTCACATAGTAGGCACTTAAAAATGCTCCTTGACTGACCGACAGTGATTGAGAGAACCAAAGTAATGGGTCCTGTGTATACTAGGTGTGATTACTTTCTATTACTTACTATTTGTTAATTTATTTTGTTAATTTAATTTGTTAATTTATAGGTTTGAAGTGATAGCCAGTAAACTAAAATGCCTGAAGACATATGGTACCTATATTGAGATAAACTCACAAAGGACAGATTTCTTATACCAAAGAGAACTAAGAAAAATTGATTAAATTTAAAGTCTGCATAAATACAACACATAAAGTATCCATAAACTGCACTGTTAGTCCTAATCCTACCATTAGGGATGCTGATAGTTTCCTGCTGACATTACTCCCTTAACCCTTCCTCTTTCCTTCCCACCCTACCCCCTAGCACCCCAATGAGAAAAAGAGACCAACCAGGAAATGTAAAATAAAACCCATTAATTAAATAGTCACAGAATAAACACAGACTTTCCCATTATTCCACAGGACTAAATCCAGCCAAGAAAGGAGATTGCAAAACAAAAGCTTTAGCTTTATTACTCTCAAATGGTGATAAATACTGTGTTTACCAAAAGCCATAATCCCCAGGGCTGACACTAACTTAAAATGTTACAGAAAGTTTTTCTAACACTTACCCTAAACTAAGGCATTTTAAAAAATAACCCTAAACTTGCTTTTTTATCTAGAATATCAGGAAAGTTCATATTTTCTCAGAAAAACACTTAATTTTTGCTGTATTTCTGTGAGCTTCCTCTAGGTGCTTGAAAAATTGAAAACTTGATCTTTTTTTAAAGTTACTAATAAGAAAAAATAAAATTTAATTAAAGCAATGCATTGAGTTTTTTTCTCCTTTCTTATAGGAAAAAAAAAGCCCTGGAAAATGTTTGCAATCTAAGAACAGTAGAACAGCTTGAAGAAAATGTTCTGAAGAAAAAATGAATGAAGAAAAAAGAAAACTTCCACCTGGGCAGAAGTAGGCACATGTGAAGAGGTAAAAGGTTGAGGGGTGCTCGGCACCCCAAAATATTGACGCACCGGGTCCTGCCGAAAGAATTCGACTCAAGCCTTCTCAGCCAAGGGAAAAGACAAAGTTTATTAGGGATTCACCACAACAGGCTGTCTTAAGAAATCCCCCCACCTTGTGACGCCTGTTTCCACAAGCGGGCCAGATTCAACCTACTGAATTAGATTGAATCTGAGCACCTTCATGGAGGCAAGATGGAGATTATATACACAAAGATTGTAGGAGGGATTGAGGGGTGGTCTGGGGTGACTAGAGGAGGGGTTTAGGGGAGGGTCTTGAGGGGAAGTCCAAGGAGGGCAAGGTGAGGTAATGGGATTAAGGGTGGGAAGTAGCCGAAGGCATGGATACCGATATATCAAGGGTGGGGAAGTGGCTGCACAACAAAGGGCGAGGCTAGGTAGAGATTTGGGCCTAATGATAATGCGAGGCTTGTGGCCTTAGGGGAAGGCCAGATCCAGTTGGAAGATTCAAGGACAGTTCAAGGGGGCTCCCAGAGACTGTATTCCAGATTCAAGGGGGTTCCCAGAGACTGGGCCCTCATCATTCCCCCCTCAAACATATAGGACCCAAATTCTTTTGGGGTCAGGGACGAAGATCTCAGCTTCTGAAACTGCTTCCTGCTGGCAAGGGGCGTAGATCTGTTCCCGGCTCGATGGGTCCAGTTCAAGGGGTCTCGATGGGTCCAGTTCAAGGGGTACACAGTCATCTGGAAGTTGATGGCTTGGAGTCTGGAGGAGACAAACTTGGCAAAGAGGTTAAGCAAACAAGCAGCAAACAGGCAGTATAGGAATACAGAGAAAGGACAATATCCCTGGTGGGAATTAAAGATGACTATGTCATGCCTAGCTCCCCTAATCACTTGTTCTGTGTACCACACTGCTTCGGGGTTCATGAGTGTGTAGCACATCCAAATTAGGTCGGGGGTATCTAAGAGCAAGGTTTGATATGTGGTGAGCCTGTGGTTAGCCAGCCACTGGTGGCCCTCTGCTTCCAGGGTGCTCTGGCAAGTCAGAGCTTCTAGGGGCTGGTCTGCTAGAGGTTTAGAAGCTTCCTCAATTAGAGTGGCTGTAGCAGCCAGAGAATCTAATTGTTTTGAAAAACAGAGCTTTCGGTCAGGTCTTAAGGACTGGGTTAGGATTCCCAAAGCCTGTCCTCTCCTTTCATCAACATAGAGAGTGAAAGGTTTTTCTGGATTGGGTAGAGCTAATGCTGGAGTGGTGGTCAGTTTAATTTTCAAAGTCCCAAAAGCTTGTGCTGGGTAGGGGCCCCACTCTAGAGGGAGTGAGTCAGGGCCTTGAGTGCCAATTAATGGTTGCAGTCCCTCCCAAGCCTTGGGCTTAATTGGATATTGAAGGCTATGGAGGGCAACTATGGCTGGGGTGGCAGAAGTAGCTTGCCCAGGAATTCCCTGATCCCAAACAATTGGCTCAACCTTCTCCCAAGCCTCTGGGGGAACATGGGGAGGTCTGGGAAACAGAGGGAAAAGGGAGTTATGAGGTTTAACTATAGAAAATTGGCTTCCCAATTTCACCTTCAGGTCCCTTCCCAAGGGGGCAGGGCCAGAGGAGGAGTGTTCAGACAACAGATCCTTGATGCCCATGACCTGATGGGTCGAGGGGCATGTGGGGACAGAGCAATTAGTTAAAACAAGAGAACATAGCCGTGATAAAGTGGGTAACCTTACCTTCTGCCTCGATTTTGCCCAGGGCTCCGTGAGAGAGGTGGAGAAAGTGGGAGCACTGCCAAGCCCCAGGCTTTCCCCTCCTTCCGAGTCTTGAGAAGACTGGAGGACAGGGTACTGGGAGGAGACTCTACCACTTTTCCAGCCTTGGGTGCATGCTGGGCATGGTCCCGGAGGTGTGGATCCTAGAGGCTTCTTCCAGGGGGGCGCCCTAGAGGGGCACTCCTTAGACCAGTGACCCTCCTTGTGGCATCGAAAGCAGGTTTCCCCACTGCCCAAGCCAATGGGCTTCCAAGGAGGTTCCCTGGAGGGGTGCTCCTTGGATCTTTTCCTGGCCATGGCAACAGCCAAGAATTGAGTGTGTTCTCTGTCTCTAGCTCTTTTCCTGCATTTTCTTTCCTCTGCTGCAACTAGGTCTCTATTGTTGAAGACTCCAAAGGCCGTCTCCAGCAACTGGACCTGAGGTGTTTGGGGTCCCATTGCCAATTTCTGCAGTTTCCTCCTAATATCTGGGGCAGATTGATTAATGAAATACATGTTAAGTATTGCCGCCCCTTCAACAGAATCAGGATCCAAATTTGTATACTTCTTAATAGCTTCTACTAGCCGGGCCTGGAAAAGGGCAGGGTTTTCCTTTTCTCCCTGAGTAACTTCCCTGATTTTTTGAAAATTTATTTGCTTTTGAAATGCAGTTCTTAGGCCTTCTAACAGGCAAATTACCATATGGTCTCTCTTTTCTCTGTCCTCACTCCTTTGATAATTCCATCCTGGGTCACTAGTTGGAATGGCAGCTGTACCTGGGGGATATTTTATGGGATTATTGCTAGCCAAACAATCCCCAAATTTTTGGGCTTGTTCCCATATTCTCCTCTTCTCCTCAGTGGTACAACAGGTAGAGAAAAGGATATGCAAATCACACCAAGAAAGTTCAAATTGCAGGGACAGATCCCTAAAACCCTCAGTAAACTTAGTGGGATCTTCTGAGTATCTCCCCAGTTTTTCTTTAATTTGGATGAGATCTGAAATGGAGAATGGAAGATGCACTCTCCTTGTCCCAGCAGGGAAGGCAGGCATTTCTCTCAGGGGAAAAAGCCTTGAAGGCGTTGTGGGACCTGGAGCTTGCGGAGCGATATAAGAAGTCCCGCTTCTGGTGAGGGAGGGGTTGGGAGCTGCCGGCTGAGGCAGATTAGACTGCAAGGCCAGGGCATCTGCCTGGCAAGGGAGATCAGCTAGTACCTGAGGAGGGGTAGGGGTCAGAGAAGGAGATACCAAAGAGACCTGAGTGGGAGCCACCTCAGAGAGAGGGGCCAGGGGAGAACGTACTGCCTTGGGGGCAGGGCCCGAGACTGTAATCTGAGTAGGGGTTGCCTCAGGGGTAGGGCCCATGGTGGTAGATACTGCAGGGCCTGAAATAGGGGCAGGCCGTGAGGCCAGAACCTGAGTAGGGGTCCCTTCGGGGGAAGGGGCCACAGAGGGAGGCACCGCAACAAGACCCTTGGCTGGGACCTGAGCGGGGGTCACCAAGGGGGTAGGGGCCATGGGAGGAGATGCAGGGTAGGAGACTTGGACCGTGAAGGAGGCAGGATAAGAGGAGGGTTGCACTACAGGAAACCAAGAGAAAGAGGGGATGGCTACGGAAGGGGGAGCACAGGGAACAAGGGTGCTCCGGGGAGGTTGGGGAGCAGGAGGAGGGGCTGGAGCTGAAGCCCTGGGGGCCATTAGGAAGGGGTTATCCAAAGTGTCCTGTTGACCTTCATTGCCCCTTTGTGGGGGAGCTCTAGCTATGAGCATCTTACAATCTTTTGTGAGAACAGGGTTCCGAGAGAGCTCCACGAAGGTCATTATGTAAGGAATTTCTGTCCATTTTCTTTCTCGCTGACAATATAAATTTAACTGTAAAAGAGTATTATATTGTAAAGTCCCAAAATAAGGCCACTCTTCATGGTCTTCTAGGCAATATTGTGGCCAAGCAGTATTGCAAAGGTATACCAGCTTTTTCTTTTTAAGTTCTTTAGAGAATTTAAATTTTTTCCAATTTTGTAAAAGACAACCTAAGGGTGAATTTTTGGGGATTGAGGAGGTTTGACCCATTGTGAGCCCAGGGGGCTGGAAGTCCCTTCCTCTGCAAGGAGGATCTGGGAGTAAGCCTCAAAAAGGAACAAAGCAAGACAGGAAAAAAAACAAACACAAAAAGGTACCTGAGATTTTCCCATTCCCTAGCGCTGAGAGAATTGGGAAAATTGGGGCGCACTTCCGGATAGGGCGTCCGTCCTTGTCCTCTATGCCTCAGAAGGTGTGCCCAGGTCCATGGCCTTGAACATAAACCACTGGACCGAGAACCTGAGAGTGTCGGGCTGAGTCCAAGACAGCAGGCAGCTGTCTGACCTACTGGGACCTGGGAAGTCAGGCCCGAAAAGCACTTCCAAAATGCTTGGAGAGCAAGAAAGGGTTTGGGTTAGGGAGAGGCTTACCTTCCAGTCTTGGCTGGAGAAAAACTTGAGATTAGCAGTCGTTCCCGGCCAACGCACCATAAAAATGAAGAGGTAAAAGGTTGAGGGGTGCTCGGCACCCCAAAATATTGACGCACCGGGTCCTGCCGAAAGAATTCGACTCAAGCCTTCTCAGCCAAGGGAAAAGACAAAGTTTATTAGGGATTCACCACAACAGGCTGTCTTAAGAAATCCCCCCACCTTGTGACGCCTGTTTCCACAAGCGGGCCAGATTCAACCTACTGAATTAGATTGAATCTGAGCACCTTCATGGAGGCAAGATGGAGATTATATACACAAAGATTGTAGGAGGGATTGAGGGGTGGTCTGGGGTGACTAGAGGAGGGGTTTAGGGGAGGGTCTTGAGGGGAAGTCCAAGGAGGGCAAGGTGAGGTAATGGGATTAAGGGTGGGAAGTAGCCGAAGGCATGGATACCGATATATCAAGGGTGGGGAAGTGGCTGCACCACAAAGGGCGAGGCTAGGTAGAGATTTGGGCCTAATGATAATGCGAGGCTTGTGGCCTTAGGGGAAGGCCAGATCCAGTTGGAAGATTCAAGGACAGTTCAAGGGGGCTCCCAGAGACTGTATTCCAGATTCAAGGGGGTTCCCAGAGACTGGGCCCTCATCACATGGAGATCTTTTTGAAATTTCGGCAGGTTGGGACAATGACCTTGCCCTTATGTTAGCTCCCTACCACAAAGAAAAAGTCTTGGTCTGCACTAAATAATGCTCTGTTCTGATTTTTGGCGGAAAGATTGATTTATTGTGGCACAGCAGATCCGGCTACTAAAGGTCTCTTCGTTGAATTAGAAGAAAGGTTCATAAGTTGCTTGTCTTGCCTTGTTATTATTGTTAAATCACTATTTTGCAGATAGAAGTAGAGACTAACATTTTGATTTTATTTTATATGAAGTGAAGATCTTAAAACAATCCTGACTTTTTTCTTGCTATTACGTAAGAAATCTTTTTGTTATTTTTGTCTCATGCTGGAGACTAGAGGATCAAGGTGCCCCACAATGACTTTCCAAACATGGCCAGGATTTTGATGTGTGTGTGTGTGTGTGTGTGTGTGTGTGTGTGTAAGCCAGGCCATCCTCTATGTGACATGCCATGTTCTTTAGTGAATGATCTCTGTCTTTCCTGGTAATTTATTTTTTTTTGACTTGTTTCTTTACCCAGAATACCACTCTACCCAATATACTCGTTAAATTCATGAACATTTACCAGTACTTGATCATGGGGCATCTAATAACATCTGAATTGATTTTTCATTGACTCCCCAAAGTGACCGAACTTAATTCCTGCCTAGTCTTATTTGAAAGCCCTTTGCTCTAGATGTCAGCTAGCTCCACGGGCAGCATAAACATTGGAATAAAGTAGAAATCTTGAGAATCGAGGGCTCTGTTTTACTACCTCCTTCTCCATTCAGCATTTCCAATTAATTAAGCCCTTGAAAAAAGAAAACAGCAGTACCCTAGCCATCCTGCTAATGAAGCCAGGCCAAATGGGGAAAAAAAAGTCCAGTTAGACTCTTGAAGGCTTTTCACAGCTGGTGTCAATTTGACAGCATTGTTCTCCTTGGGCTGTGGATTCTTGTCCAATTACTTTAGTATTTTGGATGACCCTGCTGCCTTCTCTTTTAGGGTACAAGGGGCAAGACTGGGGGGAGGGTGGGCTTAGCTAAGCCTTACACAAATCTGTAATACCGAACCATGTTGGTAATAATTGTTGCCTGTGTAAAATAGACATGGATAGGGACAGGAAAAAAACAAAAACATGGAGGAAGATAGCATTTTGTCTAGCATTTGTTAGTTCTTTTACTTTTTTCATCTCCTATGTGATTCAGGCTGAACATTATTTAACAATAAGCAAATGACTTCACAATGATGGAGTCAGCAGAAGTATTACCAGAGTAGGTCAAACAGGGCTTTGCTTGACCAGCTGGAAAGGGCACCAAATTAGTACCACAAGTATTGGAGGAATGGTTGTGATGCAAGTTACGGGGGAGAGATGGGACAAGCTTCTACCCATTTGTTTTGAGCCAGACTTTTCCAACCTTTCTGATTTAGTGGGGGTGGCTCTGGCAGGGCCTTGGCTATTTATTACCTTGTTCTTAAAGGGACCTACAAGGTTCCTACAAGGAGTCTACAAGGAACCAAGGTGACCTACAAGTGACCTACTTGGGACTCTCCTTGCCCAATCTTACTCCCTGAGGCTAGTCAGGCATAAGGGTAAAGACCAGAGGATCCCTGAAGCTGCTAGAAACCAGCACCTGCATTTGACTAGGGGAATGAGGTGGGTGGTATGGGGTGCCTTTTCTATGATCTATGAGATCCTAGCCCTCCCATCTCAAGGCTCAGGTCATCTTATTGCCAGCCATCCCCAAGAGTGAATGTTTTGGTTGGTACAGATACTGGAGTGGTAAAGGCACTCAAAGACTCATGATGATGGTTGCTTTACCTTCTGCCAAGATCAGATCCACAGCCCTGGCTCCCACTCCCACCACCTAAGGGGAAGGTCCTGGTCCTTTGCTGCTTTCTGTTTGGAGTCAAGTAGATGGGCATAGCAGTAGCAAAGGGAAAAGATGGGTGGGCAGAGAAGTCTTCTTTAATGCCTGCCATACTGAATGGCTGAATGACCTGACTAGTACCTACTTAGCAGGAATAATGAGACGCCATCTTTCTATAGCTTTCCTTCACTCAGGCAATACTCTCTGACTCCACTGCCTCTCCTTCCCCTCATGTTACTCTTACCTGGTTCTCTTTCTCCATCTCTGCTAGATCACTATCAATGTTGTGGCTGTCTATCAGTGATCTCTCCTGGGTGCTCTTCTCTCTCCACACCCTCTCTCATGAAAATCTTTATCATCTCTATGTAGATGACTTCCAGAGCTATACATATAGCCATGATCTCTTTCCTGATTTTCAGTCCTACATTATACAATTTGAGGATCATATATAAGACACTGGATGGAAACTTAGAAGTCATCCAGGCCTCAATATTTTGCAGATGAGGAAACTGAAGCCCAGAGAAGCTGAGGAACCTGCCCAAAGTCATATGGGTGGTTAGTGTCAGAGCTGAGATCCAGCCTTGGGCCCTGTGACTCTGGCTTCAGCATCAAGGCTCTTTCCATTGAGTCACTGGATGTCTCCAATTGGATGTGTCCTATGTGCACTTCAAACTCAGCATATTTAAATGAGGAATCAGTAACTACCCTCCGCCACCCAACTCCCACCCCTATCTTTCCAGTTGAATCAGGTTCATATCCTTCTCTCTCATTCTCTGCATGTGATCAGTTGCCAAGCCATGTTATCTCTACAGTGTATGTCATCCCTTCCTTTCTACTCACAAGGCTGCACCCTAGTTTACCCTTATCACCTCTCATCTGTGCTATGGCGAGAACTGCCCTTCTGGCTTCCAGGATTTTCTTTTTCCAGCCTATCTTTCACATAGCTCCCAAGATAATCTTCCTAAAGTCTAAATCTGATCACACCACTTCTCTGCTCAAGAACCTTCCATGGTTCCCCATTGCCAATAGAACAAAATACAAATTCCTCAACTTGGCTTTTAAATCACCTCACAGACTTGTTCCAGATTCTCTTGCCAGGCTTGTTTCACATTCTCGTTGAGCCAAGCTTACCTACTTGCTCTTTCCCAAATCATCTCCCATCTCTGCACCTTTGCATAAGCTATCTCAATGCCTAGAATATATTCCCTCTTCACCTCCACTACCTAGAAACCTTCAAGGTTCAATATATGTACCAACTTTTGTGGGAACCATTTTCCCGATCCTCCAGTTGTTTTTAGTCTTTCCAGACAAACACACACACATATACACATACATTATTCATATATATTTATGTGTGTGTGTGTGTGTGTGTGGTTTTGTGTGTATATATGTACACACAGACACACATGTGTATGCGTTTGTATATATGTGTGTGTATACATGCACACATGCAGAGCTATGTGGTGCTGTGGATAGAACATTGGACTTGGAATCGGGAAGACTCAACTTTGTGAGTTCAAATTCAGCTTCAGATACTTACTAGCTGCGTGAACCTGGGCAAGTCACTTAACCCTGTTTGCCTTAATTTCCTCATCTGCAAAATGAGCTGAAGAAGGAAATGGCAACCATTCCACTATCTTTGCCAGGAAAACCCTAAATGGGGTGACAAAGAGTCGGACGTGGCTGAAATGATCCAAGAAATGTATGTGTGTGTGTGTGTGTGTGTGTGTGTGTGTGTGTGTGTGTGTCTATATATTCATCCATTTACAGGTCATATCCTCCCACTAGAATACAGAGCTCTTGAGAGCAGGAATTGTTTGTTTTGTCTTTGTATCCCCAACACCTTGTATTAGTAGCTACTTAATCAGTGACTCTTTAGATGGAGTGGAAGCTATCAGATGATCTACAGGGCTGAGTGCTTTCAGTCCGCATGCATTTTGCTGTATCCCAGGGTTTCTGTCTTCCCTGCTTTGCCTCAGTGGAGGGTGGTACAAAAATTCCTAGTTACAGCTTTCATTCTTAGAAAAAAATTCAGGGAGTTTTTATCCAAATATTTGTGTTTTCCCATCTGCTTTGATGGCCATCCAGTTTCCAGATAAAACTCAATATTGAGTGTAATGACAGCATCTCTAAACAAAAAAAGCAATGTAGTTGCTTTACAAAAACAGAAAAACGAAAACAAAAAACCAACCCTTCAGGTTTCTAGATGACTCAGTGACCATTATATTTTATGTAGTGATGATAAAAGTATTGCAGAATGTTCAGGCTTCTTTTACACAATTGCCCCTTTTCCTGGTGGAACAGCATGCTGCCACCTTGCCTTCATCTGACTAGCAAGAATAGGGCGTCTTCTTTGCATTATCATCCTTCCCCCAACCTTAGGCAATGAAAGGAGACTGGAATGGATGTTGTTTATGGGAATAAAATGATGTGAAATTGTGGCAGGAGGCCAAATTAATTCTTCATGTCTTCAGCACTTGCTTTCTTTCTGTGGTCTCAATTTCAGTTGATTGAACCCTTCAGAAATGTCACAGAATACTAGCCTGAGGCAAAAAAGGAAGAGGGAAAAAGAACATAGGAGGAATTGGCTCTTCCTGGGATGGGTTGAGCTGCTGTCCTAGTCATAGAGGCTTCTGCTATTCTCTGAGAAGGAATTTTACTACCTACTGGGAGGCTGAAGAATCAGTAACATCAGTAACATCCCCATTACATTAAATTAAAGTTTAACAACTGACTTATATGAGTCTCAATGGTGGTGGGCCAAAGGGGAAAATATTTTGAAGAAGAAAGACTGTTTAACCTTGCATTTAGAGTTGACAAAAATGGATCTCAAATGTCCCTAGCCCCAAATTTTATGCCTCTGCTGACCTTAACATCAATTCTGGTAGCACCGGAATGCTAGGTGTTACAGTGGATAGTTGGATTTGGAGTCAGGAAGCTCTGTGTTTAAATCCTGCCTCAGACACCTGCTGTCTGTGTGACCTTGGACAAGTCATTTAACCTCTGTCAGTCCCAGTTTCCTCATCTATAAAATGGGTATAATAATAATACCTACTTCACTTCACAGGTTTGTTGTGAGGATTAAATGAGGTAACAGATATAAAGGGTTTGCAAACCAGAAAGTACTAGATAAATGGTAACTATTATTATTATTAATAATAATTAATTATAGTATATATTCATGTAACTCTATATAGAATTAATTACAATATATACTATATATGTAACTATATATAGTATGTCTATATAAGTAATATGTAATATATACTATTTATGTAACTATATATACAATATGTCTATATAATTAATATATAGCATATATACTATATATTTAACTATATACAGTTAGCCCTTCCTCATCACCAGGGTTAGGGGTGTGGCTGCCCACCCCACCTTCCCTGTGATCTGAAAAATCCGTGTAAAATTTTTTGGCCCTCTCTTCATACCAGAGAAGAAGTCTGAATTTTTTCTTTTTCTTTTATGGTATTATAAAACTTGGGTTGATATTATACAGTACTATACATGTATTTTATGCATTTCTGAGTTTCTAAACTTTTTCCATGTTGTCTGATAGCCTTCATGTGTTGTCTGCAGCTTCCGCGAAACTCCCCAAAATTTCCATTTAATTTCTTATCCTCACCTGTAATATATTGAAAACATGATGGGATGTGGAAGGGATAACTGTATAGTATGTATATTTAATTATATTTATAGTAAGTATGTTTAATTATATTTATAGTATGTATATATACATACAGTATATATATAGTATGTGTGTATATATAATTAAAATATAGTATATATCCCATATATATTTAAATATATAATGCATATAATTAATGCATAGCATATATATACTACATATGGTATATATAATTAATATATAGGTTATGTTATATATTGTTATATATCAGTACCATCCTGATAAAAAAAAACAGAGTAAACAACCTCTTATACAGGGTGAAACTGCTTTCATTTCAAAGATCATTCTATCTAGAATATCTTTCCCATACAGCCTAAATCCCATAGTTAGGATTGTGTTCCTTTGCCTTAACCCAAAACGGGAGCTTCACTGGATTGCTAAAATGTAATATGCTGTGAATGGTAATCTATTAAGCCTTATCAATTACTTGTCCATCAGAGTGGATGAGCTTATTAGTTTTTTTTTTTCCTCAGGGTATGTATTTGCAGTATAGGAGAGAAGATAAAGAGAGAAAGTCCGTGCCTTTTGGAAGATAAGAAGAGAAGGTGCAGCCCAGGGATGGGGAACACAGGAAGGGAAGCATTGGAAACACCAAAGACAAACTTCACTTCCTTTATAATTTGGCCTAGGATTAGTTCTACATAAGCCAAAGACCATCTGGGGCCTGTGGTGGTCTTGAGGAGAGTGAGTAGAAAAGTAGAAATAGAAAGAGAAGAAAGCACTGATTACTTCTCTGCCTTATTTAATCTACAACCAAGGGTATGTATCCTGGAGCCAGTCTTGTGAGCTGATTGTTACATTTTCATTGTGAGCATTTGTACCTGTGGAAATCTGCAAATGCTACAAATCAGGGCTTGATTTATTGTTCTATTGAGAAAATGATGGGAAAAATGTTAATAATGCAAATTAAGCTTAAACGTATGTCATGTATATATTTCCCCTTCCCTCATTCCTCTTCCCCTCCCCCCCCATCCTTGATAAACATTTACCAGTACATCCTTGTCTATAAAGCTATTCAACAAATTGACTATACCAAAGACTAGGTCCCATAGATGATTCTGATCAGCCCTGGCCTCTGTATACCCCCAGAATGATGGAGACATAGTCTTTTGCTATCTCAGTTTCTCCGTTTAAAAATGTATGTTTAAGTAGAAATTATGGTGATGTAAGAAATATATAAGTGATTATAAAGTTATCTTTTAAAATTATAATAGACCTCTCTTATATTTGATATCTATACTACATACTGAAAACTACCCTATTAAATTATCATTTAATTTTTAGTGTCTGTATTAAAGACTTTCAGATTCTTGGCTTGCAAGTTTTACAAAGGTCTAAATCAACTTTATAAATATCTTTTTGGTTGGTCTTTTCTTCTAGGGCCTAACAAGGAAAAAATCCATCTCAGATATAAGAGATCCATTCCATTTATTTCCTTTCCCCAGGTCTCCTGGTGGTAATTAACAAGTGGTTCTTGTTTTCTGTCTATTAAATGTATAAGCAAACATGGTTTATCTTTAACCTTCACAAGTATTACTGATTTATGAGGCTATTCTTTATATAGTCTAGTTAAACCCTGAGCTGGCTTCACAAACACATTGCTCCCGTTTGACAAGCTGCTTATTTATGTAGCACCTGGGGACCCTCTCCCCAGTCAACATGTGGGTTCCTCCCTATTAATTTTCACTGCCTCAAGATACGTTGTGTGTCTACAACTGTACAAAGGCATAGCTCATGAGCCCTCATTGATATGGTTTCCTTTACTAGTGAACCAGAGTTCACAATTCATTGAAAGCAAAGATTTTTATTGAAATACCCTAGTAAGAAAAATAACATGAGGACACTTCTCCCATAAGCCTCTGGAACAACTCCCACAAATACACACCACGTCTGTGGTAAGAGGAGGCACACCAAGGGAACACATGTAGAGAGGTACACACATGGGGAACATGTGTGGGCATGTCACCAATGTTTTCTGGTGATATAATCAAACTTTTCCCTCTGAGTCTGCTTCCCTTTGGTCTCTTATGTATCATGGCTCCCATATTTGCCATTCATATAGTCTTTGTCAGGTATATGACCACAGTATAGACTTTTTGGCAGGTTTTGCCTTTTCTGGTTTCATATGGTCACTGTTGAAGAATACATCATTGGCCCCATGGTGGTTTCTAGGTATGGCCCCTGGGGAACATAGTTTTAGAGCTTTTCTCTGCCTTTCACTTCTGATTTCATCTGGCTTCTCAGTTGGAGTACAAGGGGTGGGCCATCTGCCTTTTACTCAAAGCCCCCAAATTTAAGCTATGGGTTTTTTTGAAAGACAGGTCCCTCACATATCAAACCAACTCTTTTCTCATTTTTTCCTCTGCAGGGCATGAAGCGTGGACTCAGGATCTAGTGCAAACTGAAGTTCCTGCCCATAATGCCTTTTGGCCTAGTATCTTGTCACTGGCAGGGACCTCTAGTTGCTTCTTACCATAGCTTGCTCATTGCTTGGGTTTTTTTTTGTTGTTCTTTTTTTATAAGTTAATCAGGGTTAAGCGACTTGCTCAGGGTAAGTGTCAAGTGTCGGAGTCCAGATTTGAACTCAGGTAGCACACCACCTGGCTGCCCCTTGCTTATTGCTTGTTGAGAAAAGGTAGGCCCTAACAAGGAGATCCAGCTACCATTCTATACTGGCATCCTTTCTGATCAAATCTCCAGTGGTTTTGAGTTATGGCCAATCTCCTTTTTTAAAAAAATTATTTAATATTTTTAGTTTTCAACATTGATTTCCACAAGATTTTGTTACAAATTTTCTCCCCATTTCTTCCCTCCCTCCCCACCCCAAGATGGCATATATTCTGATTGCCCCATTCCCCAGTCTGCCCTCTCTTCTGTCACGCCACTTCCCCCCATCCCCTTATTTTCCTGTAGGGCAAGATAGGTTTCTATACCCCATTGCCCATTTCCCAGTTGCATGTAAAAACAACTTTTTTTTTGAGCATTTGTTTTTAGAACTTTGAGTTCCAAATTCTCTCCCTTCTTCCCTCTCCACCTACTCTCCTTGAGAAGGCAAGCAATTCAACATAGGCCACACATGTATCATTGTGCAAAAAACTTCCATAATAGTCATGTTGTGAAAGACTAACTATATTTCCCTTCATCCTATCTTGTCCCCCTTTATTCAATTTTCTCCCTTGACTCTGTCCCTTTTCACAAGTGTTTGCTTTTGATTACCTCCTCCCATATATGCCCTCCCTTCTATCATCCCCTCTTTTTTAATCCCCTTCCTCCTAGTTTGCTGTGGGGGAAGATACCCAATTCAGTGTGTATTTTATTCCCTCCTCAAGTCAAATCTGATGAGAGCAAGATTCACTCATTCCCTTTCACCTGCCCCGTCTTCCCTTCCAACAGAACTGTTTTTTCTTGCCACTTTTATGTGAGATAATTTACCCCATTCTATCTCTCCCTTTCTCCTTCTTCCAATATATTCCTCTTTCACCTCTTAACTTTATTTTTTTGTTAGATATCATCCCTTCATATTCAACTCGCCCTGTGCCCTCTGTCTCATGAGTTACAGATATTATCTTTCCATGTAGGAGTGTAAACAAAACAGTTCAACTTTAGTAAGTCCCTTATGATTTCTCTTTCTTGTTTACCTTTTCATGCTTCTCTTGATTCTTGTATTTGAATGTCAAATTTTCTATTCAGCTCTGGTCTTTTCATTGAGAAAGCTTGAAAGTCCTCTATTTTATTGAAAATCCATATTTTGCCTTGGAGTATTATACTCAGTTTTTCTGGGTAGCTGATTCTTGGTTTTAATCCCAGCTCCATTGACCTCCGGAATATCATATTCCAAGCCCTTTGATCCCTTAATGTAGAAGCTGCTAGATCTTGTGTTATCCTGATTGTGTTTCCACAGTACTCAAATTGTATCTTTCTGGCTGCTTGAAATATTTTCTCCTTGACCTGGGAACTCTGGAATTTGGTGACAATATTCCTAGGAGTTTTCTTTTTGGGATCTTTTTCAAGAGGCAATCAGTGTATTCTTTCAATTTCTATTTTACCCTCTGGCTCTAGAATATCAGGGCAGTTTTCCTTGGTAATTTCTTGAAAGATGATGTCTAGGCTCTTCTTTTGATCATGGCTTTCAGGTAGTCCAATAATTTTTATATTATCTCTCCTGGATCTATTTTCCAGGTCAGTGGTTTTTCCAATTGGATATTTCATATTGTCTTCCATTTTTTCGTTCCTTTGGTTCTGTTTTATAATTTCTTGATTTCTCATAAAGTCACTAGCTTCCAGTTGATCCAATCTAATTTTGAATGTGATATTTTCTTCAGTGGTCTTTTGGACCTCCTTTTCCATTTGGGTAATTCTGCCTTTCAAGGCATTCTTCTCCTCATTGGCTTTTTGGAACTCTTCTGCTATTTGAGTTAGTCTATTTTTTAAGGTGTTATTTTCTTCCATATTTTTGGGGTCTCCTTTAGGAAGTTGTTGACTTGTTTTTCGTGATTTTCTTGCATCACTCTCATTTCTCTTCCCAATTTTTCCTCTACTTCTCTTACTTGCTTTTCCAAATCCTTTTTGAGCTCTTCCATAGCCTGAGACCAATTCATATTTTTCTTGGAGGCTTTTGATATAGGCTCTTTGACTTTGTTGACTTCTTCCGGCTGTATGTTTTGATCTTCTTTGTCACCAAAAAAGATTCTAGCGTCTGAATCTTTTTATGCTGCCTGTTCATGTTCCCAGCCAACTACTTGACCCTTGAGCTTTTTGTCAGGATATGAACACTTTTAGAGTAGAGCTTTGTCCCAAGCTTTAAGGGCCTTGTGCTATTGTTTTCAGAGCTACTTCTACTCCCCAGTCACTGCAAGCTCTGCCACACCAGTGCTTCTCCTCCCCCAAGAACTGCCAACCAGGACCTCGACCCTGATCCAAGCAGGGCAAAGCAAGAAAACCCTGCCTCTGCACCAGCAAAGTAATCCCTGCACTCCCACTCTGATCCACCACTTGATTCCTCCCACCAGGTGGGCCTGGGACTCCAGAAGCAGCTGACACTGGAGCTTCCTGCTGCTGCCTCTGCACCACCTCCATTGCCCCTGGGTCTGGAGCCAGACTGTGCACTTCTCTCACCCAGATCCAGCAGTTTTCCCACTAACCTGCTCCGTTGTCTTTGGTGTTTGTGAGTTGAGAAGTCTGGTAACTGCCACAGCTCAGTGATTCAGTGCCCAAAGGTCTGTTCCACCTGATTCCTGGTCTGGTCTGTTCTGGCACAGCTCATCCTGGGCTGCACTCTGCTCTCAGCATGATAGACCCTTCCCAGCAACCATCCAGGTCATCTTGGGCTGGAGACTTGTTTCCCTCTGTTATTTCATGGGTTCTGTAGCTCTAGAATTTGTTCAGAGCCATTTTTATAGGTGTTTGGAGGGATGTGGGGGAGAACTTAAGCAAGTCCCTGTTTTCCAGTCGCCATCTTGGCTCTGCCTCCCCAGTCATGTCACCCCCCCCACACCTACCCCCCACCAATCTCCTTTTAATCTCTAAGTCTTTGGTCTTATTCATAGTACTTCTTGTTTACTGTGTGAACTGGTATGATTTTGGCTGCAGGGAGAGTGAGAGAGGAAGGGTTCAAAGAAAAGTAGTATCATTACACAATGGGACAAAGGAGCCACAACAGGGAAGAGAGATGTTATGTATTACTAGCTAAACTGTTTTTGTTTTTGTTTTTTTGCTAGTTAGGCCATACATGACCAGTACAGGATGATAAGAGTGTGTGGGAGAATTACAAGAGCCTTCTTTACTCACCATTAGCCCTGTCTACATCCATCCTGCTCTCTTCATGTATAGGCAAGGGCTAGCCAAAGGCTGAGGACCTCCACCTAGGTAAGAATATAGTGGCTACTCACCAACTTGACCCAGGCTAAGCAGACGTATGCCCAAGTGGCATTGTACAATTTGAGTATGGAAAGGGAGGTGGAGAAAGGGAATATACCTTTGTAGGCTATCTGCATTTCCTCTCAGTTTTGTAAGTAGTCCTGTGTTTCCTTTTTCTGGTCTTAGGGAACTTCAGCCACAGGCGAAAAGGATCTCAACCCTCCTGAGGCCATAGCAGGGGTGGGGGACCTGAGGCCTTGAGGCCACATGTGGCCCTCTAGGTTCAAGTGTGGTTCTTTGACTGAACCTAAACTTCACAGAACAAATCCTTTTATTAACATGAGGACATTTCCCCCATAAGCCTCTGGAACAACAATCCCATACATACATACCACATCTGTGGTAAGAATAGACGCACCAAGGGAACACATATTAAGGGGATTTGTTCTGTGAAATTTGGATTCAGTCAAAGGGCTGCACTTGAAGACCTACAGGGCCACAGGTTCCCCACCCCTGTGGTAGAAGCTTGTAGAGATGGTATCTCTTAGGCCAATAGAATGCCTCCTTCATAGCCACTGTACAATGAGCCATTGCAAGATCTTCTGGTAGTAACCTTACACGGGCAAGGTGCCAGCTGGATAGTTTTACAAATAGTTAAGTCTCCACTGGGACTAGCAGATTGGTGGTACAGCAGTCCCAACCCTTCCGTTGGTGTCCTTGGCTTGAATTTCTTCCCATAGGACTGGAGCCTAGGCAGCCTGTGGAACGAGATTTGCTGCGGTTTTGACTTCCTCAGACTATGGTGGTTGAACAGAGACTTGAGTATTTGTGGACCAGTTGCCCTCTCATCACACCCTTGAGTCTAGACCTTTAGCCATCCTCTCCATTTGAGGGGAGGTGTCAATTTGCCTTCTAAGTGCCACTTGCCTCACTCAGGTTGGGCAATGTAGATTGCTTCAAAACTTTTCAGACTTTGAACTATACCTGTTTGGCTTTTAAATCACATTAGCCTAAACCATGAAATTCATATAGATAGATTAATAAAAAATGATTTATGTATTATTCACAATATTATGTAATTGCAGTCTGGCCTATGTACAGATACCATGAGCTTGCTCAGATAGCATCTCTATATGTAGTGAGGCCTTTGGGGAGATGGTTTCTGGGAGAATCATGAGGGTGTATAAGGGGAGTGCTTTGAGAAACTGTGGAGTATGCAAGCAACTGGTTCTAGTTGGTTAATTAAGTGGTCGGCAGGAGGCTTTTCTATTGGCTGTGTTGCTAGAACAGTCAGCATCTTAAAAAATAAGCCTGAGTCAGCTTCAGCCAGCTCTCTCTTTTCTGTATTTGCAAATGGGAGAGTCCAGTGACTCTTTCAAGGTATCCAGTGAGAGACTATGCAGTAAGGGAAAGAGGTCCTTAATGCCTTCTTCCCAGTCTGCGGCCTTGTGGCCCCCCGAAACAGGCCTAGGTCCTTGACCCTTTTGTTCATTCTTTTCCATTCTAAGTTCAGGGAGTGGAGTCTCCAAACATTGAAGTTGGGAGAGTGAATCTGAGAGGTAGAAACCAGGGTGGGTGTTGCAGCCAGCCGCTAGGCTCCAGCATTGATGCTGGAGAAGCAAGGAATGATCTTTAGTGTTTGGGAGAGCCCTCCAAAGGCATGCCAGTGAAAACTGTAATGAGGATTTACCTGGAAATCATGCCTCCTTTGGATGGGATCTAGATGGAACCAAAACTGTGTAGGAACTCAGCTAAGTTTGAGCTTACTCCCTCAGAGTGATGTAGGAGTGTAAGGGAGAGTATGGCCTTGAGTTATTGGGGTAACTATTTGTATGTTTGTTCTTGTTATACCTTTGTAAAAGCCAGTTGATGGTGAGTGGTTAACTTACTAGGGTGCTAGTCACTGCCTCTCACAATGGAGGGAGGTTGGACACAACTAGTCCAGGTATGTAATGGTAATAGACAAGATTCTCCATCCCCCCCTCCCCATTCCCCTCATTCCCCATCCTCAGGATGCTCCTCTGGAACTCTGATGGGAGATGCAGTAGGCCTGACCTTGAGAGAATGGGACCCAAGAGAATATGTTACAGTTGTAATAGAAGCTATATTACCCTCCCAACTGTGCGTCTGGCCCTTCAGGCTTTGCTGCCTTGTAGTTAACCACTCCACCCTGTTTTAGCTCTGTTTTATGTGTTATTTTCTTCTACTAGAATGCAAGGTCCTTGTGGGCAGGGGCTATTTTTTTTTGCTTTTATTTGTATCTTCAGTGTATAACACAGTATTCTGACTGACTTGTTTTATTTCCAATAGGCTTGGTAAAATAGTGGCCAAGTAGGAGTAAAGGCTTGCTCATTTTTTTTCCATGTAAGTATAGTTACAACCTACACACAGATGGATAAAAGTGATTTAGTCACAAATTACTTGTGCTTTTTGAAAAGCTTATATTATTATAGTCTTTAAACTAAAAAAAGTCTCAGTTTCCTCCGATTGTGTCTTTAGAAAGGGCTGCATTTGCGAAAATAGGATGGAATGAAGGGGTGGTAAGGACAAGATGTATCCAGGAATAATTTATAGAAAGACTGATTTGGTAGTGCCTCTCATGAAGAATGCAATATCATATGATAGTTTAAAAGACAGATTTTTAAATTCAATTTTTAGCAAACACAAGACTTCTAAAGTACTTGGGACCTAGTTGTCCGTGACCTGAGCCTCATAACACTGTTTGAATTTAGTCAGACTGATTGTATTGTGGGGCTCACCAGGTGATTTTATCTCTAAGCATGTGCATTTTGGGGAGGGGTTGGCAGAGTGCAATAAGAGGGTTGTGAAAAGCTTGTTCACAATTAGAAAACAAGAAGTGTTTATGTCATGACATTGGTCATGACAGTGCCACTGAATGAGCACTTCCTGGTACAACTGTGGTTGTACATCTCTGTGGGAATCACACTTACCAGCCCATTGGCTCCCTGCTCTCTGGCTTTGGGGCTATATAGAGCAAATAACTGCCCCTTCTCTTTCAGTCATACCTCCCTTTTGTGTTTTATAAAAGTTAAACCTTACTACTTTGGACTTCATAGATAACTGAATGAGGGAAGTTTGAATTATTTAATGCTTTAAAAACCATGATGCTACATGCTTTGGCAACAGTATTTTAAGACTGAAATCTGAGATAAGTCATTAGAGTAATTTTTCAGTATGCATTTATATATAAACAATGTACTTAAGTCCTTAAAATGTATTTTAATCTTAATTAGGTTAAATGATTCATGGAGAGCCTTACTTATACTATTAATTTGTTTAGCAAACATTTTCTTCATAGGTCCAGGATAAACTTCAACCCAGCCCAGAATGAAGTATCTTAAAATAATTGGATTTGGATGAATCAGATTGTACTATATTTGCAAAAATATTAGAGGATGTTTTATATATGTCCAGTAGATTTGGGGGGGGGGAAGAAAAAAGGAATAGAAATACAAAATACTTTCTGTCCCTAAACAAATTAAAACAGAAATGATACACCGTCCCTGTGTCTAGTCATAAAGTGTTGGTACTGATAACATAGTTGGTACAGATTAATTGGGGCAATAGAAACTGATTTTCATTTCCTTAACTCTTTCCCTTTTTTCCCAAACCTTTTCTGCCTCCGCAGGGATATAAGGAAGACCAGCATATTATGCTCCATTGTAAAGGTCCTAACAAAAGTTCAGACTGGTCAAAGATATTTTTCTGAGACACAGCATTTCTTGAATGTAAATCCATAAGATCTATGTAAAGCATTTCAAGTTTCTTAATACTTAAAAATTCTATTATCTAGAATTGTATTCAGATACCTTCTTTGCTATAACTAATTGCTAATTGATTATTAGAGCTTATTCAGTATTCAAATGCTTCCAGTTTTAAGCCTGATGTTACCTGTCTCACTAAGCTGTTTTATCTATGGTGGCTAATGTTTCTGACTGGATGAACAAATGTGACATATGAAAATTAAAACATTTTAGCTTTAATTTGGTTAAGAGTGGAGAGAATTTTTAATTTTCTGTCATTTATTCTTGTGCAGCTAACACCTCTGGATACTGAAAGAGAAGCAATTCATTATGGTATTCATTCATTCATTCAATAAAACTTGATTTAACAAGGTATGTTAGTTCTCATGGAAGCATTTTCCTCCATTTGAGAAGCACACAAACTGTTTTCTGAATTTAGGAATTTGCTTTTAGGATGTTGTTCTATCAATCCCCAAATTACTCCAAAAGCAAATATTTAAACTTCTTAGTTTTGTTGTTGTTCATGAAGGCTTATTCCCTAAATATAAACTTTGTTGTGGGACTTTCCATCGGATCTTAAAAAAAGAGACAAATGGTGTGTTCTAATGAAATATGGGAATATTCATTAATTTTTAAGGGCTCTGTGTATCCCCTTAAACAAATAATTAGTGACCTTGGGAAAGCATGGAATAGACAGTTCTGTAAGTCTTCCTTCAGTGACCTTAATGAGCTCAGTGTTTATTCAGAAAGCTCTTGAGTTAAGTGTTGTTTTGGGTGATGGTAAACATTTACAAGATAAAGAGGTCTTCATATGAAAGACTTCTTATTGCTGGGGATAGTCCAGCTGTTGACATTTTCAGAAAGGCAAAGCAGGTTAGTTCTTGGCTTCAGAGGCTACCAAATAGCCCTAACAAAGGCATCAGCCTCTCTCCCACTTTGTAAATGCAATAAGAATCCAGGCCTTGGCACTATTTTTCTCCAATACTTTGGCTATAGTGCCAAGTGTGTTGAATAGAAGAACAAGAAAACAGAATGAGACATCAGTGTGACTCTGGTGATTCTGGTAGCTTGCTGGCATTCCCTGTGTGTCTGTGTTCCCCTCCATTGTACAGGTCTCTTTGAAAAGTCTTGTACATTAGCTTGTGCTATAGAATGTTCGCTGTCTTAGACCTGGGAAATACTGGTGCTTTATGACCAGATAGCACTAGTTGCATCATGGACAGCACCTTAGGCATCCTTCATTATTACTTTGGGTATAGGTGTCAGAGACCATGGGTCCCCTGTTGTTGGTAGTCATAGTACCCTGGCAGTAACAGTGGCACTATGCAGTCTATTTCCTCTCCCTATAACTTCCACCCCTTAACTCTAAAGGGTCTGAAGGGCATTATATAGGGGCTGAGGAAATAACTGCAGGAACCATGATGAATGATTGCTCAGCCTGTGGTTTAGCAAAATAAACCTATGCTATGAACTATGGCAACTCTATGACTAGCCTGTTCTGTTGCAACATTACTGTTGCTTAAGCATGCCATTGTTTTCTCATCTGTGTTTTAAGGATAATAAAAGCAGAAAGTGGCTTTTTTAGGCCAGCAAGGGTTGAAGTTTTAGATAAAGTCCTTATTTTTTTAATAGATTTGGTTAGAGTAGCCAGCAGTTTTAGAAAGTTGGCAGTACCCTTGATTGAATGCTGGTTCCTCTAATGGAAGAAGGAAATCCCTTTGCTGGAGGATCACTAACATTTCAAAATCAATAATTTGATAATTTGGGAGCAACTCTTCTAGACAAGATACAGGAGGCGGACCACTCAGCTCCTACATACCTATTCCAGCAAAAACATGAAATTCACACTGGACCAAATAATGATCAAGAAATCCAATGAGAAACTACAATAAATTACTTCTTCCACTCTAGAGCTGCACAAAAAGCCAGTCTGAAGCCCATGAGCACTAGGGAAGGGGGCCTATAGCAAAGTCAGTACTAGGACTGGCAAACAAACCAGTAACCTCCAAGCATGACCAGTTTTAGGCCAGAAGCAAGTGTTGCCAACAATATCCTATGACCTGATGCAGTAAGACAGAGTCTCCTTAGGGAATGCCCCAGGGTTAGCAGAGTCCCAGAGTGAGGACCTTTGAAAACTCAGGTAGCTGCAGCAGCCAAAGCAGTGTAGCAGTGTTCACAAGAGGACACCAGAGCCCTTTGGCTCTGAGGTACCTAGAGCTTTTTCTTGAGATGCCATTGAGGGTCTTGAAGATCTAGCACTTTGAACCTTAAAGATCTGGGGGTGTGTGTGGTGCTAATCATGATTGAAGATCTTCCTTGCCTATTTAATAGGCCTCAGGTGGAGCTAGTTAAGGGAAGCTTGATTATACAAGGCTTGTTTGTAGGCAGGCCCACACCCTTTTGCTACTAGGTGCTAAGCTCCAGGCCCATACCCTTTGTTAAGTAGGTACTAAGCCCCAGGGCCCCAAAGAAACATACATACATACATACGTATATATGTATATATACTCTGTGGGTAGGCATTAAGCTCAGAGTAGAGAGAGCTTCGACAAAGATAGAACTTCGAGAAGAAGAGAAAACTGCAAGAGAGACGGAGAACTGGAAGAGATGGAGAGACAGAGAGAGAACTGGAGGGGCTCTGAGAACTGCAAGGGCTTTCGGAACTGATGGAGCAGATTAGGCAGGCAAGCAGACAGTTAGGATTGTGTTTTAATCTCCTTGCTGTTACATTGAGGTAGACTTACTGGTTTTGGAATACAATTACTGCTATGTCGAATTGGGGTTATTGGTTCTGAGATTTTATCCTCTGGTGTCTGAATAAATGTTTTTCTTTTTCTGCCTTCTACACAGAGAATCTCTTATACTTTTTGATTCTGAACTGTACAGCCATATTCATGGTCACTATAGAGATTATGAATATTGCCTTACTGATACAGGGTAGGGCCTAACTTTGGGAGGTAGAGGTCAGTGTAGGAACCGAAGTGAGCTAGGTGAAAACAAGCAGGGCCATCTAAAAGCTCAGCAGGGGGAATAGCCCAAGTTCCCAGTTTAGGAACTAAAGTGAGAGAGAGAGAGAGAGAGAGAGAGTAAACCAAAGAAGACACTGGTCAATTTTAAATATTATTGCAAATTTAGAGATCTCCATAAAGGACAGAGTAACTCTATAACCACTTCAAACAAAGACTCAAAGGGAAAAAAAATGGATTTTCATTAAGGATTAAGTAAATACTTAGAAGAAATGAAGGAAGACATTTTAAAAATCAAATAAATACTCTTAAGGAAAGAATTGGAAAGGGAATAAATATCTTTAAAAAAAGAGGAAGTAGCAAGTCTTACCCAAGTAACTGAAAATTAGAATATACTAAATAAAGATCAAAACTTTATGAGATAGCAAGAAATATTAGATTAAATTAAAAAATTTAAAATGTAAGATATCTGATAAAAAACTGATATGGAAACAGGTCAAGATAAATTATTAATCAGATTCACCTAAAATTATTGTAGAAATAAAAGCGTAGATACTACATTTCAAGAAATCATAAGTAAAAACTGCTCAGATTTATTAGTAGGAGAAGGCAAAATCGAGAAAGACTGTACCAATCACCTCTTGAAAGGAACTCCTAAAGGAAAAATCCTAGAAATGTCACAGCCAAAATCTAAATCTCCCATTTAATTTTTTCATTTTAAAATTTTAATTTCCCCCCAGTAACATATAAAAACAATTTTAACCTTTGTTTTTCACAATTTTGAGTTCAAAATTCTCTCCTCCCTCACACTCCCCTCTCCCGTTGAGAAGGCAAGCAATTTGATAAAGATTATACATGTCGTACAAAACACATTTCCATATTACTAATGTTGTAAAAGAAAACACAGACAAAAAACCCAAGAAAAATAAAGTTTAAAAATGATATGTTTTGATTTACTAGACCTCCCATTTTGAAGCAAAAAGCAAAAGCTTTTGAAGCAAATATGCAAAAAGAAGCAGTTCAAGTACCAAGGAACCACAGTTAGGATCACACAAGACTTAGCACTTTCTACAAAAAAATAGGAGAGCTTGGATTACGATATTCCAAAAGGCAAAAGATGTAACCAAGACTGACTTACCCTGCAAACTTGAGTATAATCCTAGAGGGGAAAATGGGTTTTTAATGGACTAGGAGACTTACAAGAATTTCTGATGTAAGAACTTTGAAGTACAAACACAAAAATTTGAGCATTTGGAAGGAGCTATAGGATAATGTAGTGCTAACATTCTAATGTAGGAAAAAGGAACAAGTGTTCTTTCAGAACTTTAATGTTTTCAAAGGATATTGAGGTAGTTAAATAAGAAAACAGGGGGTAGATTGGCATTATTCTGAGGGTTTGAAAGGGAGAAAAGAAAAGGGAGGGTAAAAGGAATACACTAGTATAGAAAGGTGGAATAAAAGGGTGTAATTTGCTATTTCAAGTAATTGTGGTATCTCTAGAAGAAGAGTATACAAACATAGAGAACAAGTCAGGCGAGTAGGCATCAGTTTGGACTCATTATCAGAAATGGACAAAAGAAGGTTGAATACACATACTTAAACAAGGACATAGTTTTGGTATGGAAACAAATGGGGATAAGAATGGAGTTAAGAGGTAGAATAATATTAGGAAGGGAATAATCTCAAGGAAAACAAAGTTCTTGATCCTGAATAAGGGTGGGGGGCAGGGATTAAAGAGATTGAAAAGGAAAAAGAAAAGAACTAGAATCTAAGGAGGTGTCTCAGACATTTAGGAAATGGCTGAACATATTGTGGATCTAATGGAATATTATTGTTCTATAAAAATGATAAAACAGATGATTTCAAAGAGTCACAGGTAGTATAAATTGAACTGGAGTGAAATTAAAAGAACCAAGAGAACAATTCATATAAGGACTTAAGAACTTTGATCAATGCAAGGGCCAGTCATTTCTCCAGATGACCTAAGATGAAGCATGTGATCTACTTTCTGACAGGGAAGAGATTGGCACAAGGTAGAGAAAGAAACATACATTTTTTTGGACATGGATACTATGTGGATTTGAGCTGCTTGACTGTGCTTATTTCTTACAAGGATTCTGTTTTTTTTTTTAAATTTCTTTCTCTAGGTTATTAATTGGGAAGTAGGAGATGGGGGGACTAGGAAAATAATTCAAAGAAAAAAGAGGGCCATTGAAACATGTTTTAAATGCACATAAGAGAACAGAAGGAAGTTCAGAAGGAAGCAAAGACAAGCAGGAAAGTTTTGGAAGAATGTGGCATTTATTTTATACTTTTTTGTTTTAAAAAAAGCAAATGATGTGAAATGCAGATTCACATTTTCACACAGAATTGTCTTCTCATCTTGCTCTGTATATGGAAATACTCTTCTTTTAGGTTTTTAAGTTCAGAACAAAAAAAATGAAAAAATATTCAGGGGTAACTTTGTTGGAAACATCATACCATTTTATTAGTGACTGGTAGTGGGAGGGTGAGGGTGGTGAGTCTTAGGACAGAGAGGACGTGATCAGTCTGGGTATATAAAGGGAATGTATACAAATTTTTGATTCTTGTGCCACATTCTTCTTCTACTCTTGCAAATGGTAGATGTTTAATAAATGCTTGTTGAATTGAGTGGACCTTTTGCATATACCAGTTCTTTGAGAAGAAAGCAAGTAGAAAAATATTCAGTAAGAAGATGTAGAGAGTGCTGGACACAAGAGCACTGAAACAGTGAATATACATCTTTAGTTGCTATAAAGATCTGGCATGGGAAGGTGGCTGATTAATATCAGCTTATTGTAGGCATATTGATATTGATCCATACTCCAAAAGACAGGGGGAGGATATCCATTCCCTCTGATGTCTTTTCAGGAGTGAGCCAAGTTTCCTCAGGTACATGTGGAAAGACTAGGTCGTAGTCCCTCCCAAGCAGATAAAGTATGGTGTAGGAACTTAGGAGGGAGTAGGTTATTGCCATAATTAAGGAGGCATGGCAGGTGAGCTTTTGGAGGAAGAAGGCAGGAGCTGCTTACAATAACTTTAGTAATAGGAGCATAGAAGTAAGGTGAGCCCAGACCTCTTGGACCATGTTCCTAAAATGGTCCATAAGCTGTGGTTATGAAGCTGAGTAGGTTGGAAGGAGGAAATACAAGAGAGTTGGTAGAGACTACTTTGTGGAGAGTTTGGTTGCTTGAGTGGCTTTCTCTGAGAGTTTCTGTTTTTGTTCTTTTGTGTCATGTGTGTCCCTGGGAAATCTTGGGGGTTGAACTGTGCTATAAACTGCTTGAGGGCTTGGGTAGAGTATGAGGAAATAATGACATTCTCACCATGTCAACAACAGCTGCATCCCTGACAGCATCTTATGAATTCTCTTCTATTCTCTTGCATGTACCCGTTTCTTGGATCCCTGACACCATCCTGAAACTCACGGCAGCATATAATTACTGGAAGTCAAAAGGAGCAAAACACTAACGTGAATAGAAAAGTAATTAAAACATTACACCACTATGTCTTCTAGCATATCTAATGCTCCTCCCCTCTTGGATAACACAGTCATTTAATTGGCAAAGGTGAATACTTTTGAAAAGCTGTCTTTGTGTTACACTAGTGGGTATAGAAGGATCATGAAACTCCTTTTAAGCAGTTGCTAAGGTGATCAGGGAAGAAATATTTTTTTATTCACTTTATGATCCTATTATGTTCAGGAGGTGAATCTGAAAAAGCAATGACAGATGGCTATATCTGGGATACTAATGGTTCTGCTGTTGTCAAGTTACCCTACATGTAGTGCTTTTGGACGCAATGCATATGTTCCATGTTGACTCTGAACCTTATATGACTTATATTCCAAATGTCGTAACAGGAATCCATCTTGGTTTAGCTCCATAATTCTTATGGCCAGAATAAACAAGTCAGAGCAGCATCTACAATACAGATCATTGGATGCTAGAGGAAGAAGGAACCTTAGAGATTGCATAATACATTCCATTCATTTTGCAGAGAAGGAAACAAACCCAGAGAGGTTAATTGATTTGCTTAAGGTCACAGAGGTAACAGTGGCAGAGCCAGACTTTGTACTTAAGTTTTTCTGATGCCAAATTCAGTGGTCTTTCTGTCTCACTAGGTTGCATTTCACATGTTTTTCTTTGTCCTGTGAGTTCTCATGTGAGAACCCTTTCCCCTGTTAAATCAATTAACTTTGAACCAAGTCTTTATTTCTTTGTCCTCAACAGAACAGACAGGCCAATGAGGTAATATAAAGGGAACCTCCCCCCACCCCAAGTATACAGAATACACAGTGCCCTTATTCTTGTTCAGCACTAGCCACTTCAGCCCAGGATTGATAATACTGGAGATGAATAAATCAATAAATCAGCAAGTATTTATTAAGTACCAACTCTTTGCCAGGTACTATGTTTGATGCCAAGGATACAAAGAAAGAAATGAAATAGTACCACCATCAAAGAGATTCCCTTATATTGGGGGCAACAGCTTGTATATATAGTAATATATGTTAAATAAATACAAGACAAAATTTCTGAAGGGGACTTAGGCCCCACTAACAGTTAGGGCATCTATCAGGAAAGGTAGAAGAAAGCACTTGAGTTGAGCTTGGAAAGAAACTGGAGATTTTGAAAAGTGGAGAGGAGGAGGAAATGTAGTCCAGGAATAGGGAAAAGCTTATACAAAGTTGAAGAGATGGGAGATGGGTTGTTGTATGTGAAAAACCTCAAGAATGTTAGGTTATATGGAGCGTAGAGGGTAGTAATGTGGTCTGGAGCTATGTTGTGAAGGGCTTAAATGCTAAACAGAAGAGTTTGTATTTTATCCCAGATGTAATAGATCTTACTGAGCTGAAAAATGACATGGTCAGACCCATGCCTTAGGAAATTTGCCTTAAAAACCATATGGAGGATGGATTGGAGTGGGGAAATACTTGAAACAGGGAGACAGATTAAGAGAATATTGCAATAGTCTAGACAAGGGATGATGAGGGCCTGGACTAGGTTGGTGGCTCTGTGATAAGAGGGAAGGAAAAAACTGCGAGAGATACTGTAGACATTAATTGGAAAATATTTGGCAACTGATTGGATATGTGGGGTTTGGGAGAGTGGGGAGTTGAGGATGATCCCAAAGTTACCAACCTGTGTGACTGGAAAGATGGTGGTGACCAGACAGAAACATGAAAGGACCATGTGACCAGACATTTCAGGCACAGACTTCTTCAGGATCTTGAAATTGAAATTTTATTTTCTGATCATGGTCACAGAGAAGCTTTCACTTAAAATAATCTTTAGTAATCTAAAATTGGGCAAGTGTTATATAATCTACAATGGGTGGGACTCACATGGTGGTTCTCTTTAGTGTTTCTAATTCTAATATACCTCAGATATTTAGAGCTGTCACTCCATAGTTTTCAATAACTTCAACTGCTTTGTGGGAGAGCAGACATTAGCCATTCATTAGTCCTTGGCTGATCCAAGATCATAATTATTAGTTTGCTCTGCATCTTTAATATCAGATTCAGCACCCTGGATAGTGACTATGTCATTGCTCATGAAAATATCATTAGTAATTTATCACTACAGATATTTGTTGTTCAGTGTGGAATACAAGATATCTAGAAAGTGTATTGACCAATATCTACTTCAAGGCCTAGTCAGTTTCATTTTGGAGTGGGAAGTTGGTGCTTTCCTTGGCCAGCACCTTCCAACTCTCTTCTTAAACCAATCGACAAGCTTCCATTAAACATCTACTATAAGCCAGTCACTATCTATGCTATGTAATGAGGATAAAAAACCAAAATATTCATGATCTATAAGTGTGAGGCTTCTGAGTAGTCAATAAACCTTTGGTCATTATCATGTTTTAATCTTGAACCACATTTTCTAATTACTTTTAGCCATCCTCTCCTCTGTCTTCCCCTGGGTCACTGAAATCACTGATAAAGGTACAATATATCAAGTTCTTCAAAGAATTTCTTTTCTTCTTCATTCTTTGCAAAAATTGTCAGTATATTCTGCAATTGTCTTTATGGTAGTCTTTTTTGGTCCTATTCATCAAGAGCACTGCAAGGTCGGATTACCGAGTGTTTCATGAAATGATGCTTCTTTTTGCCTTAGGCTACATGATGAAATCAGTACCTCCATTTATAATTTCCTGTATTTGCCTCTCTAAAGAGAACCTATGAGTTATCCTTCTATGATGTTTCATTTATACTGAGTAGATTAATATTGACATGCCCTAATTCTTCTAGTATGTTAACTCTTCTATCATTGGACAAAGTTCTCACATTTAGCATACTATAAACTAAATAAATATGTATAATCTTAAATGGTTATTCTTAACATTCTCTTCTTGGTAATCTGCTCCCTTGTTTCAGTCTAACCATTTAAGATTTTCAGGATCATTGGTGACAATTCTATAAGATTCTTTTCCATGGCTCCATTTAAGTTATCTGAGGTAAATGTCAATTCATTGTGAGAAATGAAAATATCTGATAATTTGTGAAGGGCCAAAGTAGATCCCCAGGGGCAATCCTCCAGCTTGCTACGTTCTGTCAAATTCAAGGTACTTCCAAATCTACTCAAAACCATAGCTCACAAGCTCTCACCAATGTATTTACCAGTAATGGTTATCCAAGAGACACAAATAGTTCAAAGCAAAGGCATTTAATGAAATGGCATAGTAAAAAATATAGCAATAAAACATTTCCCCATAAACCTGTCCTGTAAATAAATGCACAAAGAGTGAGTATACATAGGGAACTTGTCTGGCTAAGACACATGTATAGAGTCTGATGATGTGTTTTAGTGATATGCCACTGCTCCTTCCAGGCCTGTTTCTACTGGGTCTTCATTGCATGTTAATTTGCTGTACCTTGCCCCATGTGATGTATGGTTTCTGTTGAACACAGTCTTGGTCAGGTACTGCTCTGCCAGATGAGTAATCTTTGCTGATAGTGGATTTCCTGCATATAGTCTATTAAATTCTTCTGGGGCAGACTCACCAGGAGCATGACTGTAGAGCGCTTTCTTCCTTGCTTCCAGGTTTTGGTTTTAGTGGAAATCTTTGACCATAGGTCTGTCTCTGCTGTGATTTTTTAGTTAACATCCAGAAGCTTTAAAAAATTTTTTTGGTATATCTCTATCTCTATCTTTATCTCTATATCTACATGTATAACTCTTCAGGAAAGTAGCCTTCTCTAACCACGATCCAGCAATGGCTAAGGACTGGGGCTGGGGCTGAGGAGAAAACCTTGTTGGCTTTTTTTCTTTACAAAACTATTTGTATTATTCATTGAGAATCCTGACTTTGAGGTCTCTAATCTTCAACATGAGAATCCCCAATTCCAGGTACCAAGCTCTTTAGAACAAAGAGAAGAGACATTTTTTCCTGAGTAGCTTGGACCCTCAGCCTCAAATCTTCTTTTATTTGGACTCAACTTTCTGTTCCAGAGACTCAGGTTTTTCTATCTAAGACTTTACTCGTGGTGAGTATTTTCTATTTCTCTTGATTTTTTTCCAAGATTTTAATTTTAATTTTTTTCCTTTTCTTAACTTTATAAACACAGACATTTCTATGTATAATGAAGAAGAGAAAAAGAAGCGGTCTGTGAAAACTTTATCTTTACCACCTACATTTTGTTTTCAAATGTCTATATGTAGATACAATGAATATATATATGCATATATGTATTTTATATATATATATATGTATATATATATATATATATAAAATAAATTCAACATATTAGTTCCAAAGCTGTCCTGTTTGTTTGTGTCTCTCTCTGAATGTTCCTTTTCTCTTTTGTGTATTTTTGATGCTCTTATTTTTAAAATTTTTGGTACCCCTGATCTTACTGGAAAATCCTTAGTATTTCTCCATTTCAGATAATTCTGGCTCTTGGTTTTAAATAGACACAATTTACCATATTCAGTTAAAGATCATGTTAATATTCCTTTACTTTTTTAGGGTTTTTAATTCCCTCACTTTCAGCTATTCTCCTGTAGCCAGAATGGCCTTTGTTTTCTTTGAATGACTCAGTTTACCTCATTGAGCTTCCCTGGACGCTGTGGCTTGCTCTTCCGGGGCAGGAGGCCCGGGGAGCATGCCGGGAAGCAGACAGCTTCCTGTGTGAGGAGTCATGGGGCTGGCTGAGGGGAGGTGTTAACCTCTACCCTAGGGGGAGGGGCCAACTCAGGAACCAATCGGCCCTGGTCATTTGGGCGGAGCTTGATGATGTCAAAAAAACCCTATAAGAGGGGAGAGGACAGCTTGAAGACTCTCTCTTCCTTTTCCGGTTGGAGCCAGCGACAGTTACAACGACAGTTACAGAGGCAGTTACGACAGTTACGTCAGTTACAGCCACAGCGACAGACACAGCTGAAGCAGGAGCTGCCAGTAGCAGAGCTAACCTACGGGAGAAAGCTGAACAAAGACTTCAGGCCATTACAGCGACAGTTACAGCGACAGTTGGAGCCAGAGGCAGTTACAGAGGCAGTTACGACAGTTACGTCAGTTTCAGCCACAGACACAGCTGATGCAGGAGCTGCCAGTAGCAGAGCTGATCTACGGGAGGAAGCTGAACAAAGACTTCAGGCCAGTGGGTAATCTTATTACCATCGAGGGGGAAGCATGATTTTGCTTTACGCAATCATGCTTCTCTGTAGCCTCCTGGTTACTCTTGCAAGGCGTACTTATTGGGCCTGGAAGATTATGATCAACATATCAAAATGGGGTTGCTGGTTCATGGGTTGGTTACTGTTGAGCCTAAATAAATGTTTTGATTCTTCTGCCTTCTACTTTGAGAGTTTCTTATATCCGGCGATTCCGAACCTTTCAGACATGTTTATGATCCTCTTTGAGATTATAAACTCTGCCCTCCTGATACATCTCCACATTGCTGCCGAATTATTTTCCTAAAGCACAAATCTAACTGTATTACTCAACCTCGATGAACGTCAGTGGCTAACTCCAGAAGAAAAGATAAACTCCTTTGTTTAGCTCTTAAAAGCTTACAAGATCTTACCTCACTTCATCTTTTTAGTATCATTGTTTCTCTTCTTTTACCCTTCAATACCACTAAACTGGCCTTCCCTCCAGCCATATGCATAATACTCCATCTCCTATCTCCATGCCTTTGTGGTCACTGTCTCCATGCTTGGAGTGAACTCTTTTCTCACCTCCACCTCATAGAATCCCATACTTCAAGATACAGCTCAAGCACCACTTTCTATATGAAGCTTTTATTCAATTATTAGCACTTATCCTCTCAAACTATTTTGTATTTAATGAATTTGTATTTATTTGTATATACTTACATAGGTCATTGTTGTTTCTTCCATTAGATGGTATTCTACCTTTTGAGTAGGGACTGTTTCATACTTTATATTTTATGTCTCTAGCACCTAGCACAGAACCTGGCACATAATAGGCACTTAACAAACAGTTTATATAATTTTAGAATTAATTATGCTTTGAATGTTTTATTGCATTCACTTGTAAATCCATTTCATTTTGAAATCTTTTTTTCTTCGTGATTTCATTTACGTATGGCTTGTTAAATTTTTTTTCTGAGATTACATTATTTAAATTCTCTATCTCTTGTTTTGTAATTTGAGTGTTTTGTATTTCCTTTCTTTCTCCTTTATTTGTTGTGAATTCTTTTTCATTTTTGATGTCAGAAATTTAGTTTCTCTCTTCTTAAAAGTCAGGTTATCTAACAATATATCTGTATTATTAATATTTAAAATAGCTCTTGGTTTTTTCAATTCAATTATTTTAGCTTTCAATTTGATCATTTTTTATTTTCAAAATATATATTTTGTGTTTAGTTGGGATTTTTTAGTGTGTTGCTTTTTTAGTTTCTTTTTATTTAATCAATTCATTGATTGACTGTTCTTTCTTTTGTTGATGAATGTATTTAGAGATAAATTTTTTCTCAGGACTATTTAGCTTTATCTCCAAAGTTTTAGTATGTTTTCATATGGTTGTCACTTTCTTTGTTGAAATTATTTATTATTTCTCTAATTTGTTCTTTGAGCCACTAGATCTTTACGATGAAAGTATTTAATCTTCATTTAAGTTTGAATGCTTTGTTTAAATTCCCCAATGTTGATGATAATTTTTATTATTTTGTGGTCAGTAAAAGATATACCTCTTTCTGCATTTGTTTGTGAGGTTTTCATACCGTAGCAGATGTTCAGCTTTGTAAAAGTGCCAGATGGAACTGAGAAATATGTATATTCCTTTCTGTTCTCATAGAGTAACTGCCAAAGATGTATCATATTTAATATTTCTAAACTTCAGTTTAGGTCCTTAACTTCTTTCTTGTTTATCTATTTGTTGGATTTGTCTATATCTGAAAGAGATAGGTTGAAGTCTATTGTAGATTTATTTTTACTGTTCTCCCTGCAGTCTGATTAACTTTTCTTTAAATAGTTAAATTATACGTCATTTGATACATAAATTTTAAGGATTTATATTATTTCATTATTTCTGGTGTCTTTAAGTAAAATGCAGTTTCCCTGGTTTATCTTTTTTTTTAATCATGTCTATTTTTATTGTTTCCTTGTCTGAGATTATGATTATTTCTCCTATTTAAAAAGAATTTACTTGCAGATAACAAATTCTGTTCTGGTCCTTCAGTTTAATTTCATGTGAATCTTTATATTTCAGGTGTGTTTCTTGTAAACAGACAAACAAACATTATCTTTTCTAATCCAGTCTGTTCTTTTCTGTTTTATGGATGAATTTAAGTCATTCACACTCACTATTACAATTGTTGTTACTTATGTTTTTCTCTTCATCATATCCTCTTGTATGGGGGAAACTAGATGGCACAGTGGGAGAAGTTAGGAAGACTCATCTTCCTGTGCCCAAATCTGGACTCTGACACTAGCTGTGTGATGCTGGGCAAGTCACTTAACCCTGTTTGCCTCAATTTCCTCATCTATAAAATGAGCTGGAGAAGGAAATGGCAAACCACTCCAGTATCTTTGCCAGGAAAACCAAACTCCAAATGGGGTCACAAAGAGTCAGACATGACAGAAACAACTCAAGAACGAGTGGAGAATTGAAGGGGTAAGTTTTTTAAGGAAAGAGTGGCTCAGTGGATGGAATACTAGGCCTGGAATCAGGAAGACCTGAGTTCAAATCTAGCCTCAGATGCTTGCTCATTGTGCGATCCTGGGCAAGTCACTTAACCTCTGTTTGCCTCAGTCCAGTGGAGAAGGAAATTGCAAACCACTTCAGTATCCTTGCCAAGAAAACCCCATAGACAGTATAGTCCATGGGGTCACAAAGAGCATGACACAATTCAGCTGCTATACTTTACTTCTCCTTGACAACCCTCCCTTTACAAAGAAGGAAAACTTGGTGAAAGAGAAGGAATGTGATCAACCCTAGTAATTTATAATTTAAGCAATTTGCTTCTACTCCTCTGTACTTTGTTTTCGTTACCTCACTCAGAACCTATGCATTCTTTCTTTTTTTTAATCCCTCAGATGATTCTTCTTCTGAATTTTACACTCATTTTGCATGTGACTCATCCCTCCTTAACTCTACTGTCCCTCTTAACTCCCTGTTGAGCTTATTGTGTACTAGATCTTGGCAATTGCCTTTTATGATTTAAGCCTTCCCCAACACTTCTTAATTCTAGTGCCTTCCCTCTGCTAGTTGTTTCCTATTTATCCTGTATATAGCTTACTTGTTATATATTTGCTTTGCTTTTCCCATTATATTCTGAGCTTCTGGCAGGTATGCACTGTCTTTTGCCTCTTATTGTATCCCTAATGCTTAGCATAGTGTCTGGAATATAATTGGCACTTGATAAATATGTATTAGTTTATTGATTGATGATTTATTAAAATATGGCATCCAGGTTTTGTGTTTTATTATGATTTTCAGGTAGTCTAATGATTCTTAAATCATCTATTCTCAACCTGTTTTTCATGTTAGGTTTGTTCCCACTAGTAAAGACCTTACATTTTCTTCTATTTTTCAATCTTTTGATTTTGTTCTAATGTTTCTTCTTGTCTTTTAGAGTCATTTCTATTTGATGCATTCTAATGTTGCTGGATTACCCTTTGTGGGTAAGCTCATCCAACTTCTGTTCTAAACTATTTATTCTCCCATTTTTTTTCCTTCAGAGCTCTTATTTCATTAAAAAAACTCTTGCTTCATTTCTCCAACCACTTTTGTAGTCATTTTGGCCTGGTCATTTTCCCCCTCTGCGACTTTTATTATGCTTTTATTTATTATAGAACTATTCTTACTGGTTTATGTCTTAATCCATAACATTTCTTGATTGTCTTTGGTGTTTTCATCTATTTGCTCATATCTCCAGTTCTTGATTTGAGATATTTTGTGCCAAGGCCAAGATTTTGCTACCTCCCACACCCTTAGGTGGGGTGGTTAGGTCATATTTGAACTTGACTTAGACTTCCTGGTCTCCTGCTTCTGGATTCCATGTCCCCTGATGTGCTTACACTCAGAGTACTACAGTCTTCAGTTGCTCACCTCTCCCTTCAGAGCATCTCTAATCAGAGGGCTGAAGACTTTCCAGCCCCACCTAGAGCATCTTGATTAGAAAATTGCTCACTTCTGGCCCCTCCTGGAGCTGCCTCAACAGAGTCCTCAGGGTTTCTGGTGTCTCCTGGGAACAGAGTATTACAGGGTTCAAGTGCCCCTTGAATGACCTCAAACAGAACACTGGCAGGCTTTTGGCTTGTTTACTTGGGCTCTTGCTAGTCTCCCTGGCAAGACCCCCCTCCAAAAATCTGCGGGATTTTGACTATATTTTTGTGCAAGCCTAGGATGGATAAAACCACTTATCATGGTTTCTCTGAATTCTTCAGTCTTTCCAGTTGATTCTCTTTTTAGATATTTGCTGGAGAATATGGAGGAAATCTTGGCTTCTCCATAACACATCACACTACCATGTTAACCAGAAGTCTCTGCCTCCTGCTTTTAATTTCTGAACCCTAGATTAGGCCATAATCCATTTAAGAATTCCATGCCAAATGAACAATTCTGGGATTTAGTATTCCCCAGTTTTCAAGCAAAGTTGGCTTCTCATATACCTTTTAGTTAGCTAACAAAATCCAGAAAGACTTTTAGAAAACAAACCAAAAACAAGACATGCATTCTTGACTAAAGCTTTTTGTTAGGGGAAGATGTGGTCATATCAGTGAAGTTATGGAGCCATCCAAATATTGAAGAGTCTTGTGGGGACTAGCCTTTGGGAGTCCTATCCTTTGAGAATGCTTAGCGTTCTGCCTGCCGCATAACCACATGGATACGTGGTGAATCTGCTTCCAGGCATGTATACTTAAGTATCCTACTACTCACCTCACAGCCTGCATTCTGTGACTGTTTCTGGCCTACTTATTGTGTTGTCTTTTTGATTGGCTGCTAATCCAGAACTGGCCATCCATGCAAAAGATGCCCACAGGAGGCACCTCCTGCCTGGTTACATTCAAGTGAGATATATAATTTTTGACATGGCCAATATGGAAATTCACTAATTGGAAGAGTTCAGTTTACATCCCAATACTAAAGAAAGCCAATGCCAAAGAATGTTCAAGTTACACAACAGTTGTGCTCATCTCCACACACCAGCAAGGTTATATTTAAGATTCTGCAAACTATGCTTCAGCAAAATTTCATACAGGCTGGTTGGTTTTCAAAGAGGCAAAAGAACTAGGGACCAAATTGCCAACATTTGCTGGATTATAGAGAAAGCAAAGGAGTTCCAGAAAAAACATTTACTTCTGCTTCATAAACTACACTAAAATCTTTGATTTTATGGATCACAACATGTGGCAAGTCCTCAGAGATGGGAATACCAGATCATCTTACTCGTCTTTTGAGAAACCTATATGTGGGCCAAGACACAACAGGTAGAACTGAATGTAGACAACTGATCGGTTTAAGATTGGAAAAGGAGTACAACGAAACAGTATATTGTTGCCTTATTATATGCAGAGTACATTATGGGAAATGCCAAGCTAGATGAATCAAAAGCTGGAATTAAGGTTGCTTGGAGAAATATCAACAAGCTTAGATATGCAGATGATACCACTCTGATGGCAGAAAGTGAAGGAGAATTAAGAAGTCTCTTGATAAGGGTGAAAGAGTAGAATATAAAAGCTTGATTGAAGCTTAACATAAAAAAACAAAGATCTTGGCAACTGGTCCCATCACTTCGTGGCAAATGGAGGGAGAAGAAATGGAGGTAGTGTCAGATTTTATATTCTTGGGCTCAAAGATCACTGTAGATGGTGACTGTAGTCATGAAATTACAAGATGCTTGCTACTTGTAAGGAAAGCTATGACGAATCTGGACAGCATACTAAAAAATAGAGACTTGACCTTGCTGACAAAATTCCATTTAGTGAAAGCTATGGTTTTACCAGTAAGAACATATGACTATGATAGTTGGACTATAAAGAAATCTGAGTTCAGCAGAATGGATGCTTTTGAGTTGTGGTACTAGAGAAGACTTTTGAGAGTCCCTTGGATAGCAAGGAGATTAAATCAGTCAGTACTTAAAGAAATTAATTCAGGCTATTCACTGGAAGGTCAAATGCTAAAGCTAAAGCTTAAATACTTTGGTCACATAATGAGAAGACAGAACTCATTGGAAAAGACCCTGATGTTGGGAAAGATTGAAGGCAAAAGGAGGAGGGAATGACAGAGAATGAGATGGATAGTGTCATGGAAGCAACAAACATGAGCTTGGACAGACTTTGGGAGATAGTGGAGAGTGGATGGGTCTGTGTGTTATAGTCCAAGGAGTAACAAAGAGTCAGACACAACTGAGCAACTGGACAACAACAGCAACTATTGTGAGAATTTGCTTTATTTCACTATACATTTTTGTCACAAAGGTTTTAATTTTTATTTCTTTTTAAAATTTTGTATTCATTCATTTTATAAGCACTTATTATATTTATCTTTCTCTCTCATAAGTACTAGGATACAAATTTAAAAAAAAAAGGCAGTCCCTGCCCTCAGGGAACTTAGAATCTAAACAGGGAAGACACTATGCAAAAGAAAACTGAAAGAGGGAGGGTGTATAGGTAGTAGGATGAACACATGAGGGTAGGAAGTGAAGAGGTGGCTAACTTTGGCCACCTCCTTAAATAGAGGTTCTGAGAAGAGCTCTTAGCTCCTTCTCTCCAAGCAGAGGGGCTCTAGGGGCAGAGAATATTGATGAAGTGTGAGTACCAGAGCAGATGGGATCTTATAAGATAAGGGGTTTCTAGGGCATGATGGAGAAGTTCAGAGGAACTCAGAGGCGTATGAAATGAAGAGACGACTAGCCTAGGTGCCCTTAGTGGAAAGGCTAAGCAGGGTTAGAGTGAGCTATAAACTGAACAGTGTTGAGGAAGATAGGGATAAAAGAACAGGAAGTAGAGGTTGGAGATAGTTTTCTCCTGTGTGCCTAGTAATTGATGAAAGGAACAGAAAACAGAGAACCAGATGGTGGAAATTGTTAGCCATAAGGGGAGTAGTTGGTGGCAGATAAAAAATAAAGCTCACAATCTCTAAGAGGCATTGTTGGGAAAAGGGGCTGGGTTACCGAGCCATAGTTGCTTTCTCCTGGTAGTCCCTGACATGCTACCTTAAATTGAGGTCTTTTTTTTTTTTAATGCTATCGACCATAATCACTCTGGACATGTTTCCTAATCTATACTAGCAGAGAAGTTGAATTTTGTGCCCTCTGCAATCCCTTGTAGACGTAAAAACATTATAATTTTGTGAATGATAATATTGAGTATGTGGTCTTTTTGGATTCTGAGTGATCCTAATTGAATGCTAACCTGGTTGGCATCAAGAAACAGTCACAACTTCAGTGCCATTACAGTAACCCAGTGCAACAGTATCTACATATTTAATCTCATGAAAATACTCTAAATGTTCCAGAGAATGTATTTGCTGTTGCTTTGTTTCAAGAAGGTGATAGGGATCCCAAAACCAAGGTGTATCTTTATGACTTTTAGTTATATGGTTAGTTGTGGTCAAAATCATTTAGCCTTTTTAAGTTATTAAAAAAGAAACTAATAATATAAAATGCTGAGCAATCAAGTTGAAGTGGATATCAATTTGGTAGATGCATTTAGTGTCATTCAGTTTACCTCGGATGCATTTAATATCACCTCCATTTCCCATCAGTGGCTATGCTTGGTTTCTGTACAAACTGTACAAATATCATGCCTCCCCCAGGATAAGCTAAACACCTGAAATCTTGTCACTGTGCAGATTGTCTCAGCTTTTGAAACTCAATACCTTCTCCGCTCCCTCAGTTACTTTTTCCCTCTGAATGAAGGCAGGAGAGTAGAACATTAAATTCCTCCCAAAGCCCTCCTTTATAGAAAGCTCAGGACTTCTAGGTGACACTTTATTTTCCATTTTTGACTCTGCTTCATTTGGACTCCACAGAACATCATGCTTCTGTAAAAGGTACCCCCGGGTTGCCCACCCTCCTCACCCTTTTTGTGTATTGCCTTCTCCCATTAAATTGTAGGTTCCTTGAGGGCAGTGACTGTCTTTCTTTTTATTTCTATCTCTAGTGCGTAGGCACCTAATAACTGGGTTTTTTTTAATTGAATTGAATTAAAGATCAAATATATCCTCCAGGCTCAAGTAAAGCAAGGAGCTGGAAAATAAAATTTGTAACAAACTATCTGAAATAACATTGAAAAACAAATGTTCAGTCATAGAAATGCAACTAAAGACGGAAACTGTAGAAAAGTGACTAGCATAAATGCTAAGGAAAATATGCTACCCCCTTTGCCTCAAATTTCCAATTCCCTTTGACTATGTAGACATATCCCCCTGTGTTTTAACCAGCCCAACCTTATATACCCAGTGTGCTGACAGCAGCAAACTTCTTTTCAAAAGCAATTCTGTGTGCTTCTGTTTATTCCTTTGAAATATTTCAAATAGCTTCCTTTCCCTTTAGCCCAAAGCATCAGGAAGTAAAAAATAGTCCAAAGGGGAAGAAAATTAGAGAGGAGTCAAAAGACTTGCAAGTCGTCTAGTGCTTAAAATTTTTCCTATATATGAGGAAAGTGACCAAGGGTACCTGTCAATACTGAAATCAATGTAATTTCTTCCCAATGAAGTCTCCTGTATATCAGAAAATGAAAAGGAGCTTGTACTGTATCTTTTTTATTTAATATTTGAATCAAGATGATTTTTTTTAAATGAGAAGTAACCAAAGCAGTGGTAACCTGATAACAGTCTTAGAGATCTTGATTTATTTTAGAAACATTCTCATGATATTGATTTGATTTTTAAGATTTATAATTACAAAGTTGGCTTATTGTGTACTGTTTAATTGGTTAACGAATTCCAGAAATAGCACTTTTTAAAACAAAACAATCCAGCTCACAAATAAACTCAGATGAACATTAGAAATGGAGAGTTTAAGACAAAAATTTTCCCCTTTAATAGGAAGAAGCAGTATATTTTCAAGTTCCCTAAGGGAATTCACAGTATGCAGTTTTATATAAACGAATAGAAATGGAAAGGTGAGGTGATTATCCTCAAGATCCAATTCTAAGTCCTTCAGTTTTGTCTGTTGGGTTCATCATGCCGAATGACTGGGGAGGGGCACACTTTCCTCCTATTTGTCTTGGTTTTGTCTTTGCCTTTTCTTGTTAGATACGTTAACCGGTTTACAATTCTTGACTTTCTTATTCTCTTACAGATAAAATTATAAGTGTGCTTTTTTGGTAGACAGTAAAATTAATAAAATGAGTGGAAACACACATATTAAAACCTATAGTCTTACTAAGAATTGTGGTCATGTGAGCCAGGTAATTACTTCAGTCCCTTCCAACTTTGAGAAGTCTGTGTTGATATGTGTGATATGAGGAAGTTTAATTTTGGAAAGACAAAACAATAGGCATTTCCAAGTATTTTAAGTGCTGTTACATGGACAAGGAATAGAGACACAGACTGAGAGCTGGAAGAGAAATAAGAAGTGACTTAGACCAATCCTGGAATTTTATAGTTGAGAACCTGAGACCTGGAAAGATTCAGTGACTTTCTCGTGGTCAAAAAGGCAATTGGGATTAAAACTGGCATCTTTTGACTCAATATCCAAAGAATAGACTTGACCTGCTTGGTTCCAGAGGGCAGTAATTTCAAGGATACAAATTTAGCTTCAGTGTAAGGAAGCAACTTCTTTTATTTAAAAAAAAATACACATTTATTTATTTTTACAAACATTTATTATCTCTTCCTCCCACTGCCCCTCTCCACCAGACGATTAAAAAAATAAACCTCCTATAACAAATATGCATACTTTAGCAAAACAAATTCCCATGTTGGTCATGTCCAAAAATGTAGATCTCATTTTATATTATATATCCATCACCTTTATGGCAGGATGTGATTTCCTCCAAGTTGGTTTTCTCTACAATGTTGTTATTATGAATTGTTCTCATAGTGCTGCTCAATTCACTTTGCCTCAGTTCATAGAGCACTACCAAGCTTCCATTTTGTCACTTCTTAGAGCAGAATATTCCATTACATTCTGCTTTGGTAAGCCTTCAAGTAAAGGCTCCACAACCAACTGCTTGTCAAGTATGTTGTAGAGGAGAATCTTATTTGATCATCAATTGAACCAGATGGCTTCAGAGGTCCTTTTCAATTCTGAGATTCAGTGACTTTCCTAGATTCAATTAAACTGGTATGAAATTTGTGAATTTTAGTTCATGATCTGGAAATACCCTGTAAGTTACTTTCTGTATGAGCCTCAGCATTGCTACAGAAGCTGAGGTATGGGGGGCATATTACTTCAGTTTCCTGACCAGGCAGAGGAATTGTAGGTTTTTAGTAATTAGGTGGCATACAGGGAGAGGAACTTTGGCTATGGTTTTTTGATGGCCCTTCCTTTCTCCTAACCTCCTTTTTTCTCTTGGTGGAAAAAGAACACCCACATATGGTTAACTGAAAGACTATTTTTAGTTTTAAGAGTTTTTTTTTTCAGTCAGGTTGGTAGAGTTCAACGGGTTGTTTGTTTCTCCTTTGGGAGAAGTTACTCAAGTATTTAAAAAATCTATTAAAAAGTATGGTTTATGTGCCCCAAAACCTTTGGATAATGGGCACTCTGCCTAAAGCTTAAAAACAAACACTACTTTGTAAAGATGAATAAAATAGCTATTGTTATGCAGAGAGTTTATGAACATTTCTGATTGCTAGAAGCTGCCTTATGTTAATGAAGAATATTCTAGAAGTACTAGGACTATTTTCTCCTCTTCCCTCAAATTGATCCAAGTCCTTTGCAGTCATTCGATGAGGGAACCTTAAAGGGGCACCTGGGGCCTTATTAATTATCCAAAAGGTGACTGTCCAATAAAGGAGCTTCTGTTTTATAGCAGTATCAGATTAGTATATTGCAATTCAGTGAATTTTGGCCTCTCTGTTGGGCAAAAGCTTATGTGGGTGTTAAGATCAATTTAGGTGAGCAGATAAAATTTTTTTTAAAGCTAACTTTTATTTTTGTCAGTTGAATAAAGTATCAAACTGCTCCAGAATGAGCAGAATTTTTCAAATGAAACTATTTCACCATGCATAGAAGCTATTCTAATTAATTTAGGACAAAACAGCTAAATACTTTTAATTAGCTGGAGGGATTATTTTATTATTTTTTAAAAAATAGATTTTTATTGCTAGCTTATTTTTATATCACCTATATTTCCCAGTGTGTCGCTTCTGCTTTCCCCTCCCACAGGACCGTATCTTATGACAAATAATAAAAAGAGGGGAAAAAAGTTTGTCAAAACTCACCAACATCAAAAAAATCTGACACGAATAATCTACAGTGTCCTGCACCCTTAGTCTTCCACTTCTGCAAAGAAGAGAGGGAGGTGCAACTTTAATCATTGTAATTTCATAGCATTCATTCTTTTATTCTTTGTTGTTGTTGTTCCATTTACATTATTTTTATTGTGCATATTGTTTTCCTGGCTCTGCTTACTTCATTATGCATTAATTTGCATCTTTCCATGTTGTTCCATTCAAGTATCATGACTTGTTTGACCATTGCTTGCTACTATGGAAAAACGTGCTGCTATAAATATATTGCTATATATGGGACCTTTCTTTTTGTCACTGACCTCCTTGAGGTATATGCCTATCAATAGAATTTCTGGGTGAAAGGGTGTAGGGACTTTAGTCAATTTCTTTGAATAATTTCAAATCACTTTCAAAATTAGTTGGACCAATTCACCACCCCATCAATAGCGCAATGCCCATTTTCCATTAACCTTCCCACAGTGAATATTCTCATCTTTTGTCATCTTTGCCATTAACAAAAAATGGTGTCTACAGTTACAAAGTGAAATGGAAAATGAAGGCAGTTATACTTGGTATAATGGAAAAGGATAGTGAATTTCAAATTTAAAAACCTGGGTTCAAATCCTGATTGTGACTTAATTACCTAGGTGACCTTGGATAAGTAATTTCTCTGGGACTCAATTTCCTCATTTATAAAATGAAAGGGTTGATATAGATGACCTTTAAGGTTTCTTCTGGCTCTAAATCTCCAGGAAATTCAGGTCAAAAGTGTGAGGTTTTTTGCCCCACCCCCCCAATTCAACTTATGGGTGTAAATATAATCTAATAAAGTAGACAACTAAATTACCTACACTCTTTCTAACATAGTCCATGGTTCATTTTCATGATAAGCATGAATCAACTGATCTAAGGTGATTAGAGGGTACATATAATGTGTATTAATCATTAAGAACCACAGCAGCAATGTATATTTAATTTGATATACTTCAACACACATGTTTGTTGAATAATATGGCATGCCAGAGACTGAGGGAGTATTTTTTTTTTAAAACGTGACTAATACACTATTCCTACCATCTAGGAAAGGTGGGGGTGAGGTGGGAGGAAGAAATGTCAAGAAGATGGAAGCAAAGGCTGGTAACAGAAGATGACTATGAGTTGGGACATGGTCCTGGAAAACAGAAACAAAAAAAATAGCGTTTTGAATAGTGAAGTTCAGAATGAATGAACACAGGCCAGTGAGGGAAGAAACTAAGGACAAAACATAATGTGGGTGGTGTTGGTGTTGGTTGTGGTGGCAGATGTTGTTGTTGTTGCTGTTTTGTAGCAATATTGGGAGAAAAAGAGGATCGAAGAAGGACTAGTACTTTTGCTTGAGGTGGTTAGAGGATGATAACTGACAGCATAAATAAGAAGGAAGAGCTGCTTACTTCTTATTTTCTCTTTTTTTCTACCAAGGCTGGAAATGCTAGAACAAAATTAGTTAACAAGGAGCTGATACCTCAAAGTATCAAAGTCAGTAAGGAGACTGTAAGAGAACAATTCAAGTGGCCTTGTTGAGGGTTGAGGGAGACGAGGTCCAGGAACCCCAGGACTAGAGTTCCCAGATGGGGTTGTTGAGGGGGAGTGCCCCTCAAGGACCTGAGTGTTGGAGAGGGTCAGGGCTGTCTGGAATGAATTCATGATCTCAAGCATTTTTTAAGTCAAGGTGTCAAAGATTTATTACGCTTTATAGCAAGCAAGAGTTCTTAGGGAACCTGCAACCTTATATGGGTACAGGAAAGTTTTTGTAAGAGATTTTGGGGTAAAACATGTCAATTAGGTGTTTTGGGGTGGGATTAGGGGGTAGTTAAGGGGTGGTCAGTTCTTAAAGGAATATGCACTTTTTGTATCTACTGCACAGGTATCTTACCCAAGTTCACTGGGAAATAGCCCAAGGAGGGGCTATCTGGAGGTGTGGTTTTGACCATGAAAGGTTACTAAGTCAACCAATGGTCAGGGCTGACTGGAAATATACAGGTAGCTTCCATCAAATGTCTTGTTAGACAAGATGAATGTAAGGGAGTATACATTTGACTATGTCTAGGATATATATCAGTAAGGTCAGTAGGTAGTAAATATTGTTAATGCCCCAGTGCACAGCCAGTTAGCATGTACACAAGGAATCCAAACTAATAAATTCTATAGGTGCAGCTGGCCACAGTATCAGGAGGAGAGATACGTGTTTTGCTAAGGCATGCTGCCCTTGAACTGGAAAGAAACTGCTAGGGCCAATGCTTTGAAGCTAGGGAGAGATGTGATTTTAGAACTGGATGTGATTTTGGAATTAGGGTCCAGGCACAGGCACCCAAGCACAGGCTAAGGAGAAATATGATGTTAGATTTAGGGTCCAAGCACAAGCACCCAAGCACCCCCATCAGCCTGGCCTAAATGAATCCACCCTCAGGCACTGAAAGGATTGGCAGATGTAATTACTGAGGCACTGTTACTAATAGTTGAAAGATTGTGCAAAATGGAAGAGAACAGAAGGGGAAGAGAATTGAATCTGCAGACCATAGGCCAGTGAGGAAAATGACAAATGTTGGAGGGCCTGTGGGAAAACAGGCATACTGGTATCCTGTTGGTGGAGCTAGGAATTGGTCCAGCCATTCTGGAAAACAATTTGGAACTATGCCCTGAAAACTACTAAACTATACATACCTTTTGACCCAGAGGTACAAGTCATGCCATCATTTCACTGATGCCATGGTCCTCTTTGAAAACGGACAAAACACAACCTGTGAGTAGACCAAGCTCTCTCTCTCTCTCTTTCTTTCTTCCTTTCTTTCTTTCTCTTTCTTTCTTTTTCTTTCTTTCTTTCTTTCTTTCTTTCTTTCTTTCTTTCTTTCTTTCTCTCTCTCTTTCTTTCTCTCTCTTTCTCTCTCTCTCTCTTCCTTCTTTCCTTCCTTCCTTCCTTCCTTCCTTCCTTCCTTCCTTCCTTCCTTCCTCCATCCCTCCCTCTCTCTTTCTCTTTCTCTTTCTTTCTTTCTCTCTCTTTCTTTCTTTCTCTCTTTCTCTTTCTTTCTTTTTCTTTCCTTTCTTTCTTTCCTTCTTTCTTTCTTTTCCTTCCTTCCTTTACTTCTTTCCTTTCCTTTCCTTTCCTTCCTTCCTTCCTTCCTTCCTTCCTTCCTTCCTTCCTTCCTTCCTTCCTTCCTTCCTTCCTTCTTTTCTTCTTTCCAGGGTTACTTAACTGGTGGGTGAGGAGGTGTAATTTAATGGAATAGGAAAACCTTCTCCATCCATTAATAGACCTATGTGACCACATATGTTCAGTCATAACTATGATACATCCTGAGTCACATCGAGCCCATTGTGGGAGGAACTTGCTTAAAGGGGAAACTTGCTTAGGGGGAGGCTTGCTTGCGGGAAGGCTTTCATACCTTTGGTACTAAGTGTTAAATCAAGAATTGTAGTATCCAAGTACCAAGTGGTATTAAGCTAATCAGGCACTGAGTCATGTTGTGATGCTTTCTGGCTCTGAGCCTACTAGCTAAAAGTATATATATATATGTATATATATGTATATGTATATGTATATGTATATGTATATGTATGTATGTATGTATATGTATATATATGTATACACACACACACACACACACACACACACACTGAGGTGAGATTTTGCTTTGGGGGTTTGCTTATGAGGAGGGCCTTTTGATTCCCCGTATGGGACTCTGAGAAGGCTTTTGTTCAGAGCTGTTGCCCCCCCCACCACCCCCCACTACTCAGATGTATCTGTGCTCCCCCAGTCCAGTGGTATGTGTAGCTGGTTGTATTACTTTGATCAGACAGCTGGATCCCTGTCTGTTTGTCTTTGTGCTAATTTCTCTGCTTGTGTTTTCTCCACATTCAGGATGCTGACCTTTCCCCTGAACTAGTGAATGTAACTAAAGTAAATTGTTGACCCCTTTAAAGTTGCCTTTCGTTGAAGAAAAGCAGATCAAAGAACTTGTGCTAGCAGGCAATCCTCTGTGTGCCAGGGTGCTTGCTGTTACAAGAAGATGCTGTAGATGTCGTTTGCCTATGTTTTAACAACAAGTTTGCCAAAGTACATCATACTTCTAGAGCATGAGATATAAAGAAAGAGAGATTTGGACAAGACTGATGGTCTCCAAAATGTTTTGATCATGAATCTCTATCAATTAAAAATTTTTGAGCCCTCCTCCCTATGGATTTCAGGGGTGCAAGAAGAGTCTCTGTAATTCACAGAATGCTCCTGCCACAGTTATATATTTATTTATTATATCAGTAAGGCAAGATTCATGACCTCGAGGATGACCATAAATATGCCTGAATGGTTCAGAATCAAAAAGCATAAGAAATTCTCTAGGTAGAAGGTAAAGGAAGTATAACATTTGTTTAGACCTGAGAGAATCCAATCCCAGGACCAGTAATTCCAATTCCATACAGTAGCAATTATATTCCAAAATCAGTAAGCCCACTTCAACGTAGCAACAAGGAAATTATAACACAATATTATAGCAAGGAGCCAAGTCATCCTGTAACCTTCCTCTCCCCCCCTCCCCCCCCAACTAGGGCCTTCCTGTAAATAATCACTCAGGAATCCTAATTCTCTGCTCAGCACTCTCTTCTGCAGCTCTAAGACTCCAAGTTCCTAATCCTTCTCCTTGGACTGAATTCCAATTCCTGTAGCTCTCTGCAGATTCTCAGCTCTTTGATCTCCAAAACTGTCTCTTGTTCTATACTCTCCACTCTGCAGTGTCTCTTGTTGCTGGCTCTCCCTCAATGTCTGCTGCCTCAATGTCTTCTTGATGTCTGCTCCTGAATTCTGCTGCTCTCAGTTCTGCTGCTCTGTTGCTCTCAGTTCTGGGCTGTCTTTATACAGTCCTAACCTGTGTCTGATGACTAGAACTCAGTGCACATATCATTGGCTCTAGTTTTAGCAACTCCCCTTAGGGCACTGAGGGCTTCGCCCACATTGGCTTAACTAGCAAAAGGATGTGGGCATGGGGCCTCACATCTAGTTAGTGAAAGGGTATGGGCCTGCCTCTAATCAACCCTTCGTTGACCCCACCTGAGGCCTATTTAATGGACAGGAAAGATGGTTCACTTACTGATTGGCCTTACATTTATGAACATAATAAGTCAATATCATACTAAAATTTTATGTATCATTTATATGTATGTGTTTATGGGATATACTAGTGTTTATATGTATTGATTTGCATTGTGCATTATATAATACAAATATTATACATATTTAAAATAAGAATAGAAATTAAAAAAGATGGTAAAAGAGAGAAATAAACAATATTCTAAAATAATTTTATATCCAACAGAAAAGGCCTGCACTTCAGTTGGGATGCTCAGTCTGCACCATCTCTTCCCCCTGTTTTCCTTTGTGGATGTATTAGTTTCAGTCCCTTATTTCCTACTTTGAGTATCTAATGAAGGGATATTGTAGGGAACAAACATAATGGATTACATTTTGGGGGACACCTCCTTTTGGAAGGATATGTTTCTGAATATTTCACAACCAGCCCACTATGATATTACTATATAAAATACGCATGAGACAACTTGCCAATTGTGATATGACACATAGTTTATATATTATTCATTCCAAATGTCCTCACTTTTGGTAAGGGAGGAATAAACAAGTAATTTCTACCCCCCCAATTGTATCTGTCAATGATAAACCTTTTTAGTTTTCCCTAAAATACTATTTATTTTCAATGAGAGCAAAGTGATTTAATATGCTTCATTGTTTTAAAAAATCTTGGTTCAACACTTTATGAAACATCTGAAGGTCCAATTTTTTGTTCAGTTTTTTCAGTATTTTTTTTAAAAATGGCTTTCACAGATAGAGAGAGAGAAAGAGAGAGAGAGAGAGAGAGAGAGAGAGAGAGAGAGGGAGAGAGAGAGAGAGAGCACTCATTAAGATCCTAATGGGAGAAGTGCATTGTTGACTATGTTAACCAATTCATGATACCCGTCATTCAGTCCCAGGTACCAATTATGCAAAAAAAAATTGTGCTATTGAAATACATTTAGTAAATTCCCATCTTCCCTGATGACAATGAATTGTGCTGATAAACTAATAGGAAAGTGTTGCATTTTTACATTTTTAACAAATGGGTTTGAAACTCACTGAATGTCATAATTTGGAATTTTTAAATTTAAAGTTTTTTTAATAGTTTAAATAATTCTGTTTCCAGATTTCTGAAGTGTGTGTAAATTAGAGCATTTACATATAATACTCTTACATCATTCTGGACAACAAAAACTTGGTTTTTAAATATCTTGCTAGTCTTAATAGCTCTATACTATCTAAATTAGATAACATTTCAAGGTACAACATACACTTAGGACAAGGTTTACTATTAATGGCAGTTGATCTAAATCCATATTTTAAATAATGTTGATGAATTAAAAATCTTTTGACCTACTTCTTGTCAGTTATGATTAGATCGCTTTAATTCTTACTGTCTAATGTAGCAGATAAAGAGTTGTTGTTCCTAGGAGTACCAGCTCTGCTGTTTTGTTGCTATGGTTGTTGTTGTGCTCATATTATTAATATGCTCTTCAATCCTCATTTTTTTTCAGGAATCTTTATAAGTTGTGTTCCCATTTTGAGTTAGTTTAATTGAAACTACATGTTACGACTTATGGATAAGCTTAATTGGGCACACATAAGTGGCCATATATCTCAATATACTAAGAGCAAAGGAGTGTGGGCACTTCTGTCCTCCCATCTTCACTGTCACTGAGGAACTCCTACTCTTCCCTCAGTATTATACCTCTTGTACTGTACATTATATGTAACTGAACATCCACCCCAAATATTCAGACAGACTATTTTTGCCCGATCTGTGGTAGAGCATTCTGAGCTCCTATTGGTCTGATCAATCACAATTAGACACACTGAAACTTGACTCTAGCATAGTAATGTCATTTTGGTCCTCTTCGAGAATGAAGGACAACAACCAACCAGCCCACCAACAACCAACCAACTACCTGAGAGACTAGCTGGGGGGTGGTACCAGCATTAAAGGGTTGTTTTGTTTGTTTTAGATAATACAAATGCAAATAAAATTCCCATTGTATTTCCCTATATCCCAGTGCATGGATCCCATTTTGGAGACCACTGAACCAGATGCTAAAGATACTTAGGTATGTGTAGTATTAATGTGATCAAATATCTTCTCCACCCATTCAGTAGGCCTCAGGTGGGGCTAGGTGGGAAAGCCTAATTATATCTTTGTTTCTAAGTAGGCCTAAAGCCTCTACTTTCTAGGTACTAAGCTGATTTGGGTGTGAAGTCCTCAGGGCCCTAAGGGGAGTTGCTAAGACCAGAGCCAGTGGTATGTGTACTGAGTTCTAGTCAATCAGGAATTCAGCTAATCAGAGACCTGAGTTCTAGCCAATTAGATGCCTTGGCTAGGACTGTATGTAAGGAGAGCTCAGAGTGTGAGAGACCCAGAATTGAAGAGGGACAGAACCAAGAGCAGCAGAACTGAGAAGAAGACATTGAGGCAGCAGACATCAAGAGGGTGCTGGAGAGCAGACATTGAGGGAGCCAGCATTGGCAGAGTTGCAGAAGAGAGCGCTGAGAGGCTAGTTAGGATCCCTGAATGATTGTTTACAGGAAGGCCCTAGTAGGGGGGAAGGTTACCGGATGACTTGGTTCCTTGCTATAATACTGTGCTGTAATTTCCTTGTTGCTACATTGAGGTGGGCTTTCAGGTTTTGGAATATAATTGCTGCTATATTGAATTGGGGTTATCAGTCTTGGGATTTTATCCTCTGGAGTCTAAATAAAAGTTATACTTCCTCTGCCTTTTACCTAGAGAATTTCTTATACTTTGTGATTCTGAACCATTCAGGCATGTTCATGGTCATCCTTGAGGTCGTGAACCTTGCTTTACTGATATGGTGTGTTTGGAACTGATTGGATGATGGAAATCAGAGAAAAGCTGTTCAAGGTCAACTTGGAAAGAATTTGACAGACAGGCAGGCAGAGGGATAGATAGACAGACAATGATTCTGAACCCTTTTCCCACCCCCTTACCACTTTACTCCTTAATCCTATCCCCCTCAAACCTCCCACCTTAAGGTTCCAACAAAATACCACCCCACTCCTTCTACAATACCCTCTGGTCTACAGGCAACAATATTCCCTTCATCCTAAATCTTTTCCTCTTCTGAACCCTAGCTCCTCGCTGATGATACAGTCTCTCTGGCCACTCTTTCTAGTACTGGCTGAACCTACACTTCTTCATCTTGGCTTACTGATCAAAGCAGGGAAATTAGAATACTCCCTGTTCCCTATTGTCACTTCCAGGTTGTCCCCTTTCCTTCATCACTGAGTAACCTCTCTTCCTTTGAGTTTCAAGCTATTCATATCTACTACCCCATCAAAATCTTGGTAGCTTTTGTCTTACCAACTCCAAAGTTCACTCTCCTTATTTCCTTAACAAGTTTGGTAGCTTCCTCACTATTTTTCTCTCCTCCCCAACTCCTGCCTTCATACTGGGAGCCTTCAGCATACAGTATTGACTCTCCTTCAAACACTTAAACTTCAACCTACTCATTTCGCATGAGCTACTTCTCCACCACACCTCAGCCACACACAAAGCTGCTCATACCCTTGATCTTGCCATGACCCACAAATGAACCACCTCTGTTCAAAAATTCTGAAATCCTCTTATCTGACCGTAATTTGTTTGCTTTTCACCTCTCCTATCTTTACTCACAAAACCCTACTCTGTCTGCACCGTGACTTCCACTCCTTTGACGCCTCAGTTCTCCCTCAGACCATCTCCCCTGCACTAATTACCTTCTCGTTGTCACATCTTGACCTGTTGCTGAAGCTGTTAAATTCCACACTACACTCTTTTGAATCTCTATCTCTGTCTCTCTTATTGTGTATTGCTGATTATTGCATCTTAAATTTAATAATTTATTGTAAATTTGTGGGGTTTTCTTGCATTGAAATTTTGATGACACAATAATGAGTCATGTAACCATATAGTATCGTATTGTATGCATTACATGCATATATTCCTACTGATGCATGCTGGGCTTCCTGACAATGTGCAACACACTTCTTTGCCAACACTGTCAGTAGACTTGACCACTGATCAATTATAACTTGCATTTTGTGTGTTTATTTGGAAAATAATGTAATCATTATGACTTTAATTCTGCACCAAAATAAATTAAACATATACAAATAGTTTTTCTTCTTTTCTTATGCTTCCACTGCCCCATTATTTTTATTCAATGCCCCCCAATTGCACCTGAGGCCACTACCACCTCCCTGGGGGTGGTATCACCCACTTTGTGAACCTATGGGCTAGAGCATTGATAGAAATCTATTAAAAGGAAATGCAATAGGGATAAATGTAAAGTCTCATGCTTGGTTATTAAAAAACAACCAACCAGTCCCCCAAAGTCAAGTATAAGTTGGGGAAGGCATGATTTATAAGTAAATATACATGCACACACATACATATATAGGCATATACAACATATGCATGTATATACATGCACATACATATGTGTATACATAAGCATATGTATACATATACACATACACATACATACATATGTCAGTTTTTCTGAAAAGACCTGGGAGTTTTAGTGGATTGCATGTTCAATATGAATCAGTAGAATGATGTGGCAGGAAAAAAAATGAATGCAACCTTGGGTTGAGTGAAGAGAGGCAGAGATTCCAGGAATGAGGTAGTGATGGTGCCATTGTACTCTCTCCTCATCGGTCCTCATCTGGAGTGCTGCGTCCAGCTGCGTGTCACCATTTAAGAAGGGCATTAATGCCCTGGAAAGCAGCCAGAGGTTAACCAGGATGTGGAGGGGTTTGGGGTCCATACATGCCATATGAAGGAGCTGCGGATGTTTAGCCTAGAGAACAGAAGACTCAGGAGGAACATGATAGCTGCCTTCAGATGTTTAAAAGACTGTTATGTCAATGAGGGAGGAGAATTGTTCTGTTTGGTCCCAGAGGGAAGAAACAGGAGCACTGAGTAGAAGTTACAAACAGACAAATTTAACCTTAATGTCAGGAAAAACTTAGAGCTGTCTAAAAGTGGAATGGGTCACCTTTAGTGGCAGTTGGTTCTCCTTTTTAGTAGGTCTTTGAGCAGAGGCTAAGATGCTCCCTTGCCAGTTATGATACAATAGGGCTTCTTTTCAAGCACGGTTTCAACTCAATGACCCATGAGGTCCCTTTAAAATGTCAAGTTCTGTGATTCTGTGAGATATGCAAATTCATATAACAAAAATATAGCAGATTAATTAGAACATTAAATATTAATTAATTAATAAAGATGGCGTAAAGGCACAAATTATTATGAGAATTCGTAAGGGGGACTGAAGGGAATGAGGGAAAGCTATATAGAAGAATTGGTCCTTGAAAGAGAATGTCAAACGGCAGAAATTAAGGTAGAGGGGTATTAAGAGGACCAGTTCAACTGGTATGTAAAATATTGAAATGACTGACTCTAATACTCCGTGCCTTCATAAAAGGGATTTGGGGATTAGCAGAAAGGAATAGACTTCAGAGAGGCCGGGGAGATCAGGTAGATTCAGAGTCAGGAAAAAGACAGGTCTGACAGTCTAGGGTCAGGAAGATGGAACAGGAATCTAAGTATATGTGAATCTAAGAGATCTGACCTATTGTGCAAGAACAGGTAGGACATGGGTACCATTAGACAAAGACTGAGGGGGAATACAACATAATGGACAGAAGGCTAGCTTCAGAGTCAGGAAGACTTCTGATACCTGAAAGCAATGTGAATATGGACAAGTCACTTAACTTTCCAATGTCTCAGGCAACATTCTAAGAGTACAAGTTAAGAAAGGCTTTATTTTTCTTGTTGGGTTTGGGGCTTTTTTTTTTTTGGTCTGCATTTTATTTTATAGCATGACTTCCATGGAAATCTGTTTTTCATGACAAATTGCTTGTCTTCGCAATGAAGGGGGAGGGCAGCGAAAGGGCGGGAGAGAATTTGGAACTCAAAATAAGAAAAAAGAATGTTAAAATTGCTTTTACATATAATGGGGAAAAAATAAAACATTAAAAAAAAATAAGAAAGAACTGCTGATTCCTATCAGTGAAGAAGTTTTCGTTTTGAGAGCTCCTCACACATACAAAATTATAGGTCTAGACCAAAATAAAACAAACTGAACCAGAAACTGACATGCAGAATATCTATTCAATCAGTGGCAAACTGCCAAAGTCCAAAGACCTATAAAATCCCCTATTCAGCTTTTAAAATCCTTCATAAACTTACCTCTAATACACCTTATTTTTCTCCATGTACTCTATGGTTCAGTGGCACTGGTCTCCTTAATTGTCTCCCACATTTGATACTCTATCTCCTGACTTGGGTGACTTTTCATGTGCCTGGAATGAATATGTTTCCTCCTCATCTTTATCTCCTTGATTCCCTGGCTCCCTTCAAATCTCAGCTAAAATTGCACTTTCTACAAAAAGTCTTCCTCAGTCTCCCTGAACGCTATTGCCTTTCCTCTTTGATTATTTTCAATCTATCCTGTATAAATCTTTATACGTAGTGTTAGCGTGTTTTGACTCCACATTAGACTGTGAGCTACTTGAGATTAGGTATTTCCTCTCCCACCCAGCTTTTTTCCTTTCTTTGTAGTCCCAACATGGTACCTGGCACATATTAAGCTATTAATAAATGCTTATTGACTTGACTAAAGAGGTAGATAGTTGGTGTCATAGTGATTAGATGACTAGTGTTAGTAATCCACCTTTTGGAAGACTGGAGAATAAGGGCAGGGCATTTAGTCATCAGGGATTAGGAGACCTGTAGGAATCTAGTTAGAGGAGAACTGGTAACAAGACTGAAAGGATGGAGCTGGTAAGCTTTTAACAAAGGGATCCTTATATTCCATTCCTCCTCACTCCCCACCAAAGATAAGGGCAGGATTTATGTTAGCCACTGGAGACTGAGCAAACAGGTCAGCCCTCTTTCTGCTAGGATAAAAGGGATATGAAAGCTAAGAGTTGGACGCATCATTCATAAGAATAAGATTTTATAAAAATGCTATAGTAGGAGTTGTCAACCTTTTAAAAAGTGTGTTCTTAAGGAGGCAAAGTGCTGATCCTTGACCCCCTTTGTATTCAAAATTGGTTAGCAGTGGTGCTACTCAAAACTCTAGGTACTGACTTTCAGAGTTGCATGGATGCCGTAGATGTAATGAAATGTGTGCCTGATGTTTACTTTCTGGTAGTAACTTTAAAAAGTGGCAAAGAAGATTCTAGGCCAGTAATTGCTCTAGATACTGAAAGTACTGATCTTCTACACTGCAGAAGTATTAACCATTCATATGGATTATATCAGTAGAGGCAGATAAAACTTTTGATAAAATACCACACCCATTCCTATTAAAAACACTAGAAAGTGCAGGAATAAAAGGAACTTTTCTTAAAATGATAAGTAATATCTATCTAAAGCTAAGAACAAACACCAGCTGTAACTGGGGATAAACTTGGAAGCCTTCCTAATAAGATCAGGGGTGAAACAAGGAAGTCCATTATCACCATTATTATTCAGTATTTTAGTGGAAATGTTAACTATAGCAATAAGATAAGAAAAAGAAATAGAAGGAATAAGAATAGGCATTGAGGAAATGGAACTATCACTTTTTTTTTCAAGTAAAAAACAACTCAATTTAGTGATTTAAAAATGTTTTTGCCTAATGACATGTAAAATACCCAAATCTCTTGCTTTTTACATTACAATAAAAATTTAATATATAATATGCATGTATATATGTATGTATATATACATATTTATCTATTATCCTATCCAGCTTAGGAGAAGAGGAAGTTTGGAGTCAAGGAGACACAGAGGAAAAAAATGTATATTTTTGGGTCTCCTTTAGCAAGTCATTGACTTGTTTTTCATGGTTTTCTCGCATCATTCTCATTTCTCTTCCCAATTTTTCCTCTACTTCTCTAACTTGCTTTTCCAAATCCTTTTTGAGCTCTTCCATGGCCTGAGACCAGTTCATGTTTTTCTTGGAGGCTTTTGATGTAGGCTGTTTGACTTTGTTGACTTCTTCTGTCTGTATGTTTTGGTCTTCTTTGTCACCAAAGAAAGATTCCAAAGTCTGAGACTGAATCTGAGTGCATTTTTGCTGCCTGGCCATGTTCCCAGCCACCTACTTGACCCTTGAGTTTTTTGTCAGGGTATGACTGCTTGTAGAGTAGAGAGTACTTTGTCCCAAGCTTGAGAGGCTGCACTATTGTTTTCAGAGCTTTTTCTACACAGCAAGCTCTGCCACACCAGTGCTCCTTCTCCCCCAAGAACCACCAACCTGGCCTGGACTCAGATCTAAGCAGGCTCTGCATGCCTGCTCTGATCTGCCATTTAATTCCTCCAACCAGGTGGGCCTGGGGCTGGAAGCAACTGCAACTGTAGTTCTGTAGCTGCACCTCTTCCGCTGCCCCTAGGATGGGGGCTGAAGGGCCAACTCCTTTCACTCTGTCCCCGCAGTTTTTCCCATTAACCTTCTCTGTTGTCTTTGGTGTTTGCGGGTTGAGAAGTCTGGTAACTGCCACAGCTCACTGATTCAGTGTGCTAGGGCCTGTTCCACCCGGCTCCTGGTCTGGTTGGTTGGGGTGCAGCCCACGCTGGGCTCTGCTCCACTCCAGTCCCAGCTCCATGTGATAGACCTTACCCAGCAACCATCCAGGCTGTCCTGGGCTGGAGCCCTGCTTCCCTCTGCTATTCTGTGGGTTCTGCAGTTCTAGAATTTGTTCAGAGCCATTTTTTATGGGTGTTAGGGGGGTATTGGGGGAGAGCCCTAGGCAAGTCCCTGCTTTCCAGCCACCATCTTGGCTCTGCCCCCGCAGAACTATCACTCTTTCCAGATGTTATGACGGTATACTAGAGAACCTGAGAGAATTAACTAAAAAACTATTTGAAATAATTAACTTTATCAAAGTTACAGGATATAAAATAAATTCACATAAATCATCTATATTTCTGTATATAAAACTCAGCTGGAAGAGGTAGAAAGAAAAATTTCATTTAAAATGACTGCAATTGGTATAAAATTTTTAGGAGTCTACCTGCCAACACACATACCCACACACCTATACACAGGCATACACACACACACACACATCCATGGACACACACATGAACTTTATAAATACAATACAAAACAGTTTTCACACAAAAAAGACAGATCTAAACAACTAGAGAAATATTAATTGTTCATGAGTAGGCTGAGTCAATATAATAAAAATGACAGTATTATCTAAATTAATTTGCTTATTTCATGTCATACCAATTAAACTGCCAAAGAATTCATTTATAGAGCTAGAAAAAATAATAATAAAATTCATCTGGAAGAACAAAAGGTGATCAATGAAAAAAAAGTGCAGTAAGGTGACCATATTTCAAACTATACAACAGAGTAGTAATCATCAAAACAATCTAGACTGGATTAGAATTAGAGTGGTTGATTAAGGTAATAGATTAGATATTCTATATGCAGAAGTAAATGATTACAGTAATCTAGTGTTTGATAAAACCAAAGATCCAAGCTATTGGGATAAGAACTCATTATTCGACAAAAATTACTGGGAAAATTGGATTGCAGTCTAGCAGAAACTAGGTCTAAACTTCACAATATACCAGATAGGGCCTTGGGTGCATTGGTTTATGATTTAGATATAAAGGGTGATATCACAAGCAAATTAGGAGAGCATAGAAAAAAAATTACCCTTCAGATGTATGGATAAAAGAAGTTTATGATTAAACAAGAAGTAGAGAGGATCACAGATAAAATGAATAATTTTGATTACATTAAATTAAAAAAGTTTTTGCACAAACAAAACCAATGCAGCCAAAATTAGAAGGAAAGCAGGAAACCAGAGGAAATTTTATAGCATATTTCTCTGATAAAGGTTTTATTTTTCAAATACATACGAAACTGAGCCAAATTTATTTTTTTTTAAAATCTATTCTTCAAGCGATAAATGGTAAAAGGATATGAACAGTAGCTTTCAGTAGAAGAAATTAAAGCTATCAATAGTCATATAAAATGCTCTGTTATTAACGATTAGAAAAGTATAAATTAAAATAACTCTGAAGTTTCACCTTACACTCATCAGATTGGCTAACATGACAGAAAAGGAAAGTGATAAATGTTGGAGGGGATGTGGAAAACATAAGAACGCTAATACACTGTTGGTGAAATTGTGAACTGGTCAAACCATTCCAGAGAGCAATTTGGAACTATGCCCAAAGGGCTATAAAACTGTGCATACCCTTTGATCCAGCAATACCACTTCTAAGTTCATATCCCAAAGAGATCAAAGAAAAAGGAAAAGGATCCACATATTAAAAAATATTTACAGCAGTTCTCTTTATTTTTTGGTGGCAAAGAATTAGAAACTGAGGGGATACCCATCAACAGGGCAAGCTGTGTCATATGACGGTGTTAGAATACTATTGTACTGTAAGAAATGATGAAGGGAATGATTTCAGAAAAACCAGACCATACCTGTTAGTTGATGCAAAGTGAAATGAGTAGAACTGGGAAAATATTGTATATGGTAACAGCAATATTGTAATGATGATCAAGTATGAAAGACTTAGCTACTCTGATCAATAATCCACAACATTTCCAAAGGACTTATGATGAAAAATGTTATCCATCTCCAGAGAGAAAAATGATGAACTCTGATGCAGATCGAAGCATATTTTCACTTTGTTGTTGTTGTCGTTTGTAACATGGCCTACGTGAAATGTTTTGCATGACTTCACATGTATCATATTGTCCTTTCAATAGATGGGGAGGGGCATGAGGGAGGCAAAGAATTTGGAATTGAGAATTTTTTAAAAGGAGTTAACTGTAGAATGTTTATATTTATATTGTATATAATATATATTTATATTATGTATAATATATATATATGTAACTGTGGAATATAACTATAGAATATTTCCTTCAGAAATTGTTCTATAGGCATAAGATTGATATATCTTCTTGGCCTCTTTAACTCATAAGTGCAAGTCTCAAGTATACATGTGATTAGGCCTAATCCTTCATGACTCCTTTGTGGAATATTTTAGTATTGATCTAGGACATCTTAGTTCACTATAAATATTGTTCTTTGTCAAACACATCGTGTGAGATCTCTTATATCATGCAGGTAAGATAGAGTTCATGTTTTAAGAATTTGGTTTGAACTTAGCACTGTCTAGTGATCTCTAAATATCTAGACATCAACATCCTATGACTGTTTGATTTTCTGAAGCCCCTTTGCCCCAGATTTCCTAAAGTCCTATGTCACATTTTTAAAAAATATATGTTCAGAACATTCAGATAATTTCGTTTTTAATCAATAAGCATTTATTAACTCTATGACTGACACCGAGGTAGGTATTGAGAAAAAGAAAAAAATCCCACCTTCAAAGATATTACAGTCTATCATAGAGATGACATATGCATACATAGTTTCTATATATTTTCACAGATATAGCTATAGACACCTATAGCTATATACTTATATATGTGTGTGTATGTATATGTATATATGTGTATATGTAGATATATATCTCTATCTATCTATGTATCTATCTCAGCCCCTCCACCCTAACCTCAAACCTCCATCCTCACTGAGGGCAACAACTACTTTGTATTTAAAGGTGTATCCCGTGGGACTATTTTTCTAAAATTATAGCTTCTGAGCCCCTGCTGGTATGCTCCCTCTTCAGTATCAGCCAGTAGGCTCAGTTCTTAGCTATGACATTTACGAAGGTGGCACAGTAAAAATAGTAGCTACAAACATTCTTCCTATAAACCTGACATATACTCTTCCACAAATATACAAAGCATCCATGGAAACAGTGAGCTGAAACCTAGAGTCCATTGCTAGTGAGGCTCATGTGTATTCATAACTCCTGATATTGCAAGACCTGGAAGTCTTTTCTCTCTTCATATACTGTAGTCCTGTGTCACCAGAGTCTGCTATTCTTAGTAGCCAGCTTTCTTCTTTGCTTTTATTCGGCAAACTTGCTTCCTCCCCCAAGTTACTATTTCTCTGTGTCCATGACTATCTGAAGTGTGTGTGTGTGTGTGTGTGTGTGTGTGTGTGTGTGTGTGCATGTCTGATTCCTCACCTGTGCTTTGAACTGAAAATTCTTAACCTGCTATATGGGATGTTTCCTGTTCAATGCTAAACCTCATAACCAATGGAGGGGAGGAAGAAAGAGAAATATCTTTCTGTCTCATGTAGGGGTCTTCTCCATAAAGAACTCTTGAACCTTAATCCTCTTCTCCCTCATCTAAACCTTTCAGAGTTTATTGTAGGTATTTAAAGTGTCCATGAAATGGCTAATTTGCTTGTCAACCAATTGTTCCCTTCTGATTCACTGAAGGGTCCTATTCATGACTCATTAAGGTATGACCACATTTTACAGTTTGTTTAGCACCTTGTTACTTTATCGACTAGATCTTTTATACTCATTGAACTGAAGGGGGTGGGAACTGAGATTCAACTCTCCTCTTCCTCCATTTACAAAATGTACATATGTCTATAAAAGGAGACTTCTGGGGTTATAATGCTCATGCTCAAGTGTGAAGGTTCTACCGTCTATAAGGGCGAAAAGTTTGTTGCAAATATTTTCTATTTCCCCTCTATCCTTTAAATGCCCTTGGGATGACTTTGCTTAGAACTTTTGCCATGCCTTCTTTAAACTGGTTTTTCCCCTATAATGCTGTTCTCTGCTTTATAAGGTAATATTGCTCATAATTATTCATCCCTCTTTATAAGGTTTTGCAAACAAGTTTATATTCTAAGTGGGTGTTACCTTTGCTGCCATATGTTTCTGCTTGTTAAGTAAATCAAATGTTTGCTGACTAAAGTGCTTTTGCTGCTTCCCCCCCTTTTTTTTCTTGCTTTCCTATTGTGGCAATGTATTTATAGTGATTAAACTTCTATATAAAATTGTTGGAATCAGTGTCAATATAATTTCTGATCTCCATTTCCCATTTTATTATTGCTGAGTACTTATCTCAATAGTTCTTGACTGAGTTGCTTCAATTATACATTGTATTTTATTCTTTTTTTTTCCTTTTCGCTATTTTAGTAATTCTGATTTTTGCCCTGAGGAGTTGATGGTCTGATTACTTCGACTGCTCATTCACTGATGTCTTTCACATAATATCAAGTATTTTTTTCTGTCAGAATATAATCTACTTTATTTTGGGGGGATGTTATTTGGTGCCAGCTATATCCAGTGCCTATGAAATACAAACAAAATACATACAAGGACATTTTCTGGGGGAGGCACTAACAGATGAAAGGATTGAGAAAGACTTCAAGTAGAAGATGGCATTTGAGTTCAACCTTAAAGAAAACTAGAGAGTCTAAAAGGTGGAGATGAGATGGGAGAGCATCTGTTGGGGTGGGGGAAAGGGGAACTACGGTGGGGGGAGGGGAGAGACAGCCTGTGCAAAAGTATGGGGATGGAAAATGCAGAGTCTTGTTTGAGGAACAGCAAGAAGTTTGGTTTGACTGTCCTGAAGCAAAGTAATGTATAGTAAGACTGGAAAGATTGGTTGAAGTTGGTTTGTGAAGAGTTTAAGTTCTCTAAAAGAGAAGTACTTATCAGAGCCTAGAGGTAATAGGCAACCATTGGAGTTTATTGATGTCCCAGGCAGAGGGGAGAGGAAGGATTCGACTTTTATTTCAGTTAATATTTAACAGAGAACAAAACATTTCAGATACTACAAGTTTAGCCTGCACAAAGAAAGATCCTGGGAATCTGCACAAAGCACATTTTAAAAACTGTACAATGATTGAAACTAAGACAATTTAACATCTGTCAGAGGAGATAATAACGTTTAACATGCGTGCAAGAAAAAAATTTATACATCCAAGAAAAATTGGAGCTGGGAATGACTTGTGTTTAATACGTCAACTATTCATGTAATGTGTGCAGTCATGTTTTTGTTCTCTGCTCCTAACCCAGCTGCCACACAGTGGAACAATATCTGAGCTATCTGCTACTTAAAACTACTAATATCTGAAAAGTAGCCATAGTGTACATGCCTTTTTAAACACACACACACACACACACACACACACACACACACACACACACACACGAATTCATCTGTTTGCTATTGAACATGAAAACAGAGCAGAACTGAGAGTTCAAAAAAGAGTGTCAGCTCCTATAAATGAAATCCTATTCAGATGATACCCAATATTCTCTGGTAATAATTAGCCACAATCCTCTCAAAGACTCAAATAGGTCCAAGATCTCTTCCATGTGGCTATTTCTCTTTAACCAGGCAAATCACAACTCCTCACACTTGTCTGTCATGTGTGATTCTTGTCTATGCTCTAATTTTGCCGCATCATAGTGTCACCATGATAGTGACCTATAGTAGTAGCCTTTTTGAGTTCCCCAGACATGTAGAGAAGACCAATGTGGCAGTCACACTGTCCATTGATTTTGTGCTGTTCTTCAGTGGTTTGAGTCATGTCTTAATCTTTGTAACCCCCATTTGGGGTTTTCTTGGAAAAGATACTGGAATGGTTTACCATTTCCTTCTGCAGCTCATTTTACAGATGAGGCAAACAGGGTTAAGTGACTTGCCCAGAGTTACACAGGTAGAGTCTGAGACTGGATTTGAACTCAGGTCTCCCTGACTCCAGGCCTGGCATTCTATCCACTGTGCCACCTAGATGTCCTTTCCATTGATTTACATGAATTAAACTTCTGTAGGAAATGATTATAACTGGTATCGATATCCTTTCTTCCATCATTTTCCCTCTTCCTTCACATTGTGTTCAGAGCTGTCTATCTTTTCTTTGCTTCCTTGTAAGTTTTCTTTTGTTCTCTGATATGCACTTTTTATTTTGTTTTTTTTTCCCTTCCTCCCCCAAGAAGGCTACAACTGAGTGAGGATATATGTATATAAATATACATATATATAATATATATACACACACACACATACATATATATATACACACACATAAATACATACATACATATACATATAGACATATACACACCAAAAATATATATTACATTTCTGATATTTATTCTGATACCACAGGATCAGAGATCTAGAGCTAGAAGAGATCTCAGAGGCCAAGTAGTCTACATCTGATGCCTAGGGAGGTTGTGACTTGCCTAGAATCACACAGAGAGTAAGCATCAGGAATGAAATCTGAATCCAGGTCCTCTGGCTCCAGAGTCAGTGCCTTTCTACTGTATCTCACTGTCTCCCTAGTCCTGGAACTATGAACCACCGTAAAAGTCACCTGTGCCATTTTTCCTGCATGGGGTGTGCCAATCTATTTCCCTATTCATCATCCCTGTAACTTTATTAAAGTGTCCCTTTATTGTCACCTCTCCTTTATGTGTTGACATTAGAATATAAGCTCTTTGAGAAAAGGGACTGTATTTGCTTTTATATTTGTATTTCCAATGCTTGGCACAGTGCTTGGCACATAGTAAGGGCCTAATAAATGCCTTTTCATTCATTCATTCATTTATTCATTTGAGCCTGAGTGAACCTGCCAGAGACTGTGGTCTACCGTCACACTTTGGGAATGCAAAATAATCTGCATGCCATCATTAGGTATTGGGGTAGGATTTTGTGGAGGATTCACTATCCCACAAAAATAAAATCCCTTAATGTCATTCATTTCCACCTTACCTGTAACGTTAGTGTTAAAACCATATTCTCTTGATGATACTATTAAAATACTTCCCCAGACATTGGATAACAAACATTCGGACACGCAATTATTTTGACAGCTTAAAAACAGATAAAATTGTTTCTACTTTTTTAGCAGTTGTAATTCATCTCTATTAATCATTAAAAATCTCAGCAGCAATCTGTTCCATTCCTTTGCTTGCACACACATACTTATTGAGTGCCCGGCCCCTCTTTGACTTTGCAATTCCCTTACAGTGTATGCAGCATGAATTATATGAGAACTCAGGGGTGATGCTAGAAGATGCCTTTTACTTTGCCTTCCAAGAGATTATTTTTAAAGTTTGCAGGATTTTCCAATGCAGTTCCACCACAGCTTGGAAAAAAAAAAGGCTTCTCTTACACTTTGCTTTGAGTATTTTTGTGTTTGTTGGAGGCTTTCCTCCGTCTCCATTTCTCTGTTGAACTGAGATAATTTTCCAGTTCCACTCACCATGCCCTATTTCTCGGGCAAAAAAGGTTGGGGGGGGGGGAGGAAACAGAACTAAAAGAAGAATATACAGAATTACCTCAACTCTATACACAACAACAGCTGATGTTTATATAGTGCTTATTTCCTGCGAGGTGCTGCACTAAACTCTTTAAAATTATTGTCTCATTTGAGCCTCAAAACTACCCTGGGAGGTAGGTGCTGCTACTATTCCAATTTTACAGATGAGGAAATTGAGGCAAACCGGAGATAAGTGACTTGCTTAGGATCACACAGCTAGTAAGCGTCTGGGGTCATATTTGAACTCAGGTCTTCCTGATTCCTGACTGGGCACTCTATTCTCTGTACCACCTGGAAAAAAAAAACACGCATACACGAGAAAACAAACAAAGAAAAAGCTTTAAGTAGCAAAAATATTCCATTAAGAAATAGTGGATAATGTTGGTAACTAACTCAGAAAGCACCTAGAGCGTTAAATGATAAAATTCCATTACTACCAGTTATAATTGCTCGTCTATTCTGTTTTATTTAACTGTTTGAGGGATTGCACATTTTGAGGGAATTCATTTGTGTCTATATTCATGTTTGCATGATGTCAAAATGAAATTTATCCATTAAAAATGCATTGATAGAAAAGGGAACCTGGCATAGTATAGTAGGAAGAACTGGGAGTCAAAATACTTGGCTTCTAGTCCTGGGATCTGCCACTAAATTACCATGTGACCTTGGGCAAATGAGGTGCCCTATAAATAACTAATTTTCTTCACCTGTCAAGTGGAGATAACATTTCTATCTGCTTTCTAGGGATGTAATGAGTAGCAAAGGAAATAAAGTCTAGGAAAACATCCCGATTGAAAACATCTATATTAATTTTATTTACCCATCTATTCCTTGTTTGCAACGTCTCTTACTTCCACCTTCAAAAACATTTTTAAATAGGTCATTTATTTTTTGCTCTCACTGAAACAATCCCATGGAGTCTTGACTTTTGACTCTATATTCTTAAAATCTTCTAGAGCTGGAGGACACCTAAAGGTCCATCAATAGCTGACTTGCCCAAGGTCACACTCAATCTCACATTGAGTGCAGGAATCTCCTCCATAGCAAATATTAAGATTAATAGAATCATCTTTAAACTGTAGATATCAGAGTAAGCCCTGAGAGGTTGGCAAGGATGCCTATTGGCAGATACTGATCTGTAGGTATCAGGGAAAACAAACTGAGAAGTTGGCAAAGTTTGTTTTCATTTCTGTGCTCTCTTTTTAATTTTCTTCATCCCCAAACCTCAGTATTTTCGTGTTTCCTTTTCGTGTCCAGGGTCTTCCAATATGGCACCCTGCTTGGCCTATCTTCAATGCTCACTGGATTTTGGTCTCTCTCCTCCCTCCTCCCATAAAAGTTTATCTGTCTTTTGTCTGATTCATTTTGTCTTTCTTCTTCAGGTGATTGGTCAGTTGATCTGAATGTATTTGAGAGGAGGCTGATTGGACTCTTTAACAAGGTGTTGTAGAGGAGGGTCATCTCTTAGGCTGGAGACTAGACTAGATGACCTCTACTTCCCTTCCTGCTCTGTGATTCTATAACAGAATGTGGCAAACTCATCTGAGCCCAGACGGTAACTGGTGATGAACTGATATTATTCTTTTTGAATAACAGAGACTGCTAAAAGAGATACATAATCACTTGATTATGGATCCCATTTAGGAGGCTCTGTTAGCTGGAAGAAGTGGCATCAATTCATTGTCAGTTACCACCTCAGAACTGGCCTGCTTACAGTTCCATGTCTATACCATTCTGCCTGCTGCCCCTGTGCTTTTCTGTATGCTCTTCCCTGTTACCTCAGCCTGTTGGAATCTATCTCCTTTCCAGGATCAGTTTAGGTGCCACCTCATACAGGAGGACTTTTCTTTTCTTTCTTTTAAAAAAAATTGTATTTATTTTATTTTGAACTTAAGAAATAAAACAAGCATTTCCTTAACATAGTAGAATAGGAAAAAAAAAGATGATCATACATGAAACTTCAAATCTTTTATGTACAACTTGCTATTCCTTTTAAATATAAAATAATCATGTAACTTTCTTTTTCCTCCCCTCCACCCTGCCCCTGTTCTAGAGATGGCTACCATTAGGCATATATGTGTGTGTGTGTGTGTGTGTGTGTGTACACACATATACATATATAGACATACATAGATACACACATATATGTATATACATATGTAAAACCATTCTATACATACTTCGGTTTATCAGTTCTTTCTCTGGATGCAGATAGCATCTTCCTTCACGTGTCCTTCATAGTTAATTTGGATATTTATAAGAGTCAAAATGACTTATTCACAGGAGGCCTTTTCTGATTGTCCCTCTGATTAGCAATTTTTCCCTTTTGAAATTACTTTGTATTATTTTTTTTTTTTGGAGGAGGAGGGAAGGCAGGGCAATTGGAGTTAAGTGACTTGCCGAAGGTCACACAGCTAGTAAGTGTGTCAAGTGTCTGAGGTCACATTTGAAGTCAGGTCCTCCTGACTCCAGGGCCGGTGCTCCACTCGCTGCACCACCTAGCTGCCCCTATTTTATATCATTTTGCATATGCTTGGTGCTTACTTACTTGTCAACACATTGAATCCATCTTCCCTTTGTAGAATATAAGTCTGATGGGGGCATAGATTGTTCTTTTTTTTTTTTGTCTTTGTACCTCGGAGCCTAACACAGTGACTTGCTTGTAGTGCATACTTTATAAATGTTTGTTGAGTTGAATTGGAATGCAGTACCTTTCTTCTCTAAACCTTCAGAGATGAGGCAGAGTGGGAGGAAATTGGAGGGAGAAGTGGGGCCATCTTTGAGGGATTTAGGTGACTCCGAACATGGGATACATTGTTTTTCAGGCTGCAGGAGGATGTCTTCCTGCTTCACTGATGAAAATCACGGCAGACTGAATTGGCCAGACCTTCTGTAAATTGATCTACCAGAGTTAATTGGTTCCCCTGAAAGTCTGAGCTAGTGCCTCTAATATGATGGCATATACCACAGTGCCAGCAGGAAGTGGGCTGGTCAAAGACTCCTGCTGAAATTTCTTTTTGGTTTGTTTTTGTTTTTTAAATATGGTGATCAGTCCTATTTATGGTAGGTAGGTAGGTCACAGGTCAGCAGGTAATCTGCCATGTCATGATACCAAAAAGGCATACTCCAAGCAGAACTAAATGGCCAATAGTAAAAGGATGGTTCTTGTTGGTCTCTTAACCCAGGAAGATTTGATTAGAGGACTCAGGATCATTCCCTGTGGAGACATATCTAACCAAATTTGTGGATAGGTACTCTCTTTGTATTATCATTCAACAAGAAATTTTTAAGTGTTTGCATAAGGCACTGTACTAAGTACTGGGGGATGCAAAGAGAAACAAAAACTGTCCCTGCCCTTGAGAAGCTTATATTATAGTGGAGGAGACAATATTCAAACATCTATTTACATACAAAATATAGACAGGGTGAATGGGAGACAATCTCATAGGGAAGGCATTAGAGGGTCAGGGAAAGATTTCTTGCAGAAGGTAAACTTGATGAGGTTAGGGAACCAAATGTTTTTAGGGGTGCCCAAGACCCCAAAATACCAATGCTGGGTGCTGCTTGAATGAATCCGACTCAAGCCTTCTCACAGCCACAGAAAAGCAAAGTTTATTAAAGATTTGCCATATTGGGTAGTCTCAAAAATCTTGCCATTTGTGATGCTTGTGAAAATGAGCAGGCCAGATTCAATCTACCGAGCTAGATTGAATCCGAGCACCTTCATGGAGGCTGGATGAGACTTATATACAGAAAGGCTGTGGGAGGGATCTAGGGTAGTCCTGGGGTGATGGGAGGAGGGATTTAGGGAGGGTCTTGAGGAGGAGTCTAAGGAGGAGCTTGATGGGACTGGGGTGAGGTCAGACTCCAGGAACCAAAAGAATGGGATTAAGGGTGGTAAGTAGCTGAAAGCTACCAGGAGACAACAGACAATGTAAAGCTAGGCTATTTTAAGGGTAACAGATTTGGGCATAGGCACCCACATCAAGGGTGGGAAGTAGTCAGACTGGACGGCTAGGCTAGGTTAAGAGTAACCTAGAGATTTGGGCCTAGTGATAATGAAAGGCTTATGGCCCCAGGAGAAGTCCAGATCAAGTGGGAAGATTCAAGAGAGTTCGAAGGGGCTCTCACAGTAAACCCCATCAAACTGAGACTTGAAGGAAGTTAGGAAGTGAAAATAAAGAGGGAGAACATTGCAGGCATAGGAGATAGCCAGTAAAAATGCATGAAATTGAGAGACGAAGTGTGCAAGGAACATTAAGGAGGTCAATCACTGTATTATAGAGTATATGGAAGGGAGTAAAGTGTGAAGAAGAGTGGAAAGGAATGTATGGACTTAAAAGCCAAACAGAGGTTTTTATATTTGATACTAGAGGTAATGGGGAGCCACAGGAGTTTATTGAATTGGGGTCAACATGGTCAAAATTGATCTTTGGCAAGATCACTTTGCTAGCTAAGTGGAGGAAGGACGGGACAGAGGAAAGAATTGACTCAAGGATACTAGTCAGAAGGCTATTGCAGTAGTCCAGGCATGAGTGAAAAAGGTCTATACCTGGATGCTGGCAGTGTCAGGAGGAAAGAAGAAAGCTTTTATGGGAGATACTGTGAAGGCAGAATTGACAGGACTTAGTAACAGATTAGATGGGGGTAAGGATCAGGGTGGAGATGTGAGCCAGAGGCATTTAGCCTGCCCTGTTGTATTTCTGGGAGGCCCAGGTCCTGCTGCAGGGTGGTACCCTGGGCCAATAGTTCTATTGGCTGCTATTATTATGTGCTCATCAAGGTTGTTAGATTCCCTAGAATCTGGGTGGAAGGGGAACATGGCAAACCTGTACAACTCTAAATCATCAGTAGAAAACATCCAACCTAGCCCCTGGGAAGTTCCAAGGCCAAATTCTAGCCAGAAAAGTGGCCACAGTGGTCCATGGTTCTGGTTGAACTTTATCCTACTTGGAGAAAAGGGAGAAGGTCAGCAAAGAAGTACCAGCACTGATAGAGTTCAGGAATGCAGTAGAGCAAGTTGATATAAGGAATGAGGCAGAAGGTCAATGAAGTCACAACCAGCCAGGGGCAGGAGGTGATGTTGGCTTCAAAAACAGGGTCAAAACTAGAAATATAAAGCAATGTCTGAATGGGGAGCTAGTGGGAGGCAAAGTCTGGGTTTTAGGCTACAAGGGTCTGATGCTGTGTAGCAGAGCTAGACAAAAAGCATTAGTTCAATTTGTTTGTTGTTTGTCGAATGAGACAAATGACATCAGGAGGGTGATGTCTTGACTTGCAAGTGAATTGGATTTAAGAGAGGCAGGGCTGTGCAAAGTCATCAGCCATATTCTCTCCTCTAGAATTAAGGAAGTCCAGTGGCAAGACAGATTGAGATGACTGTTTGTACTCAAAGACCACTCAGTGGTGCACAGGAGTGTAAGAGATCCTCCATGAGACACTGAGGTCCTCTTGTTACTTGGAATGGAGAAATATATGACTTGAACTCCCATCCAGTGTAGACTCTAATAGACGAGGCAAGAACCACAAGTCAAATAGTGAAGCATCTTATTGAATGCCACCTTTCCTGGCAGATTGTCTCCATAATCATTCTCTTCCCACCAGCACCTCCCAAGGTTTCTTTAACTACCAGTGCCTCCCCTGCTGCTTATGTTCACTCTTGGGTCTCTTCCATAATTAAAAAACTCTCACTTGACCTTACTATCCCCTCAAGCTATTATCCTATATTCTCCTTTTCACAGCCAAACTTCTCAAAAAAAAAAAACAACAACAAAAACTCTCTTCTTTCATTGCTTCTAGTTCCTTCTTCCCCACCTCCCTCCACTGACTTCTCAGCCCTTTTCAGTGTGGCTTCCAATTTCAATACTCAGCTGAAAACTGTTCTTCCCCAAGTTATCAGGGGTCCCTGAACAGCTTGATCTGGTGGAAATTCTCTGATTCTTCATCCTTCTGGACCTCTCTGCAGCCTTTGATGCTTAACCACCAGAAGATGGTCCTCCTCCTGTGTCCTCAGTCTCTCCTTTCTGAGTTTCCCTGTTATTTTTCTCTCTATTCTCCTACTATACTTGTCTGACTGTTCCTTCTGTCTCTTTTGTTGGCTTTTCTCATGCTTCTCCTCTAACTTTAGGCATAACCCAAAACTCTATCCTGGGTCCTCTTCTGTCTCTATGTACTCTTTCTTCCTCTCAGTAACTTCATTAGCTCCCACAGGTTTCCACTGTCATCATTATCCAGATGTATATATCCAGCCCTAGTCTCTTTACTGAGCTCCAATCCTTCATCACCAAATGTCTACTAGACATTTTGTACTAGATTTCCCATCAGCATTTCAAACTCAAAATGTCCCAAATAGAACTCATTATTCCCCCCTCCCTCACCCAGCCTATCTCTCTTTCAAACTGCCCCATACCTTTGCACCTACATCTTGTGAGGATCAAATAACATAATTACTGAAGCACTTGGCAAAGCACCTGGAACCTGGTAAGCACTATATAAATGTTAGCTATTAGCTATATTATTATTGGAAGTAGTTCCAAGCCCAGAATGGCTGAACCAAGTCACAGCTGCACCACTGTGCCTGTTTTCCCCACAAGGCAGGCTCTTTCCTTACCTCAGGGTTCTAATGCTATACTGTAGCTTATAAGCCTCCGTTGGTGAGCACTGATTATCAGCCAATACCAGTCAGGCAGCCAGACTTCCAATTTGATTTCAGAAACAGGTATTTACTAAGATAGCCTAGTAAAAACAACTGGTACAAAATATCCTCTCCCACCCCCCACATACACATCTTTTCCCCCCATCCTCTCCCCACCTGCACCCACAGGTACCTGCAGAGTATGTGGGTAAGTGGGATCAAGCTCAGAGTACATAGTGTGTCGAAGGGGGCAACTTAACTTCTGGAAATGTCCTTTCGTTGGAAATCTTTTTTTCTCACCTTTGTGGAATCCTGAAGCTGCCTTCCTTTGGTGTGTGTGTGATTTGTCCTTAGCTCCCAATGAAACTGCCAGGCACTGTTGTTCTGGAGACATTGCTAGAATGTTGATGAAAAGTTGGAATCCTCCTAATCTCTGAAGTTTACAGAATCATGCTCTTGTCAAGATGAGGGGTGAGGGAAGACAAAGGCTCTATTCTGTTCCCCTCCCCGCCCCACAAGCCTCACCTTATCTCATCTGATAAAGGTATCAGCGGCTAGTGTACCTTGTTATTTACTACAGGTTGGGTGGGGGTGATTGACTGATTCAACTGACTTCTACCTCTATCTCCAAAGTACTTGGCACCTAGTAAGCCCTCTCTCTAAAGTTATACTGCCGTCAAGCCCACCTCCAGGATTTTTGCTACTTTCCCATGAAATTCCACAGCATTTCTTGCTTTTGTGGCTTCACTTTTCTTTTTTTTTTCAGCTAAAGAAAAACAAAGTTTATTAAAGATTCACCATATTGGGTAGTCTCTTAAGGAGTCTGAGCATTATGTAACACTTGCATTGACAAATATGCCAGATAGAACCTGTGCTAGATCGAATCTGAGCACCTTCATGGAGGCAAGATGAGACTTACATGCAGAAACACCGTGGGAGGGATCTTCGGATGGTCAAGTAGTCTAGTGTGATGAGAGGAGAGGTTTAGGGAGGATCTTGAGGAGAAATCTAAGAAGGATCTCGATGGGACTGGGGTGAGTAGAGGTCAGACTCCAAGAATGGGATTAAGGGTAGGGAATAGCTGGGGGCAATCTGGAGATAATCAGATAATGGAGGACTAGGCTAGTTTAGGGGTAACAGATTTGGGTACAGATATGTTGATAGGATCAAGGGTGAGAAGTGGCTGGAGGTAAGAGACAACAGATTTGGGCATGAAAAGCTTATGGCCTCAAGCAAATGTGGGGCTTCACTTTTCTTCTAGATTCAGGGTGCTTGTGCTACAGGCCTCACCTCTACCTAAGTGGTATCCAAAAGGCAGCTACCATAAGACCTTCCCTTGTACCTCTCCATAGAGGGGCTCCAGCTGTTCCTGCCAGCCAGATTAGGGAGAGCCATTCATTTTCTTTTACCTCTTTTCCATCTAGAGGAGAGGAGACATAACTTCCCATACCATTCACAACTCATGGTAAATATTGCTTGTTGGCAATAAATATTGTTACCCCTCTTCATCACTGGGCATTTAAACTTGCATGGTGCCTCTGTTGAGGTCAGAGAACCATATGATGAGGTTTAGGGGTTTTCTCGGGATCCCACAATATTCGACTCAAGCCTTCTTTCAGACAAAGAGAAAAACAAAGTTTGTTAAAGATTTGCCATATTGGGTAGAGAAGAAATCTCACCATTTTGTGACCCTCATTTTGACAAGAAGGCCAGATTCAATCTGCTGAGCTAGATCACATCTGAGCTCATTCATGGAGGCAAGATGGATCTTATATACAGAAAGACTGTGGGAGGGATCTAGGGGGTGGTTCTGTGGTGATGGGAGGAGGGGTTTAGGGAGGGACTTGAGGAGGAGTCTAAGGAGGATCTTGAGGGGACTGGGGTGACTAGAGGTCAGACTCCGGGAATAGGATTAAGGATGGTAAATAGCTGAAGACTACCTGGAGATGACAGACAAATGGAGGGCTAGGCTAGTTTAAGGGTAACAGATTTGGGTATAGATATTTTTAGAGGATCAAGGGTGGGAAGTAGCCTGACAATGAGACCTAGGCTAGGTTAAAAGTAACAGAGATTTGGGCTTAGAGATAATGAAAGGCTTATGGCCTCAGGCCAATGCCTCATCAAGTGGGAAGATTCAAGGAGAGTTCAAGGGGGCTCCCAGAGCCTATACCCAATCACCTCCATTGTAACAAGTGCCTTCCATCATAACTTATTTTAAAGCATTGACAAGCTTCAAGGAAGCACCAAAACATATGAACGAGAGGAGTTGGGGGGGGGGGCCCGGGGGAAGAAGGGTATAAGCTACTAGTTACTCATGACATTTCTGCCATCATGTTTAAAACCACAACACAATATCTTTGTCCCTCTTATAGGAACCATTCTCTTCAGAATCTCCTTCCATGAATCTCTTATAGAAATGTTTGTCTTTCCTATGTGCTTATATTCTCATTTGTATTATAATTAAGTTTCACTATCTTATTCCCATTCTTCCCCATTAATCAATCAATAAGTATTTATTCAGTGCTTTCTGTGTGTTAAGCTCTAGGGATCCAAATATTAAAATGATGTAGTCCCTGCCCTCAATCAGCTTATATTTTACATTTTACTAGGGGACTATAACCTGTTCTTAGATGAACCTGTACAGGATTTTACACACACACACAAACACATACACGCACATGCACGCACACACATGCACACACATATATCATGTAAAATATAATAAATAGCATAAATATAAAATGTTTGTGTTGAGCAGGGGTGCTAACAACCAGGGGAATCAGGAAAAGCTTCTTGAAGGAGATGGCAATTGATCCACTAGGTCATAAGCTCCTCCAAGGCAGGCAGAGATCATATCTAATTTCATCTTTATAATGCCTCGGTCCCCCTCCCCTCCGAGAAAGTAGCCTACTGCCTTACACAGATTAGGCGCTGAATAAACGCTGAATTAAATTCAAGTCTCCTGAGTTGCCACAGCTGAAACCAAAGACTGGATTGGGGAAGACTACAAGAAGTGGAAGGGAGGGGAAGCCCTCAAGGAGCTTAAAATACTGTCTGCAGGCCTGGGTCCAAGGCCACCTCCAGATGTAGTATTTAATAAGCCTGAACATTCGGCGCTAGAGTACAGCAGCCAGCCAGTTGAACGCTGAGGGAAAATGTAATTGCAGCTCTCCTAAAGGATTTTATTTTTGTACTTTGAGTAAATTGATGATGATTGAATTTAAAGACTGCAACTTTTTCTAATTATGGAATGTGCTTGAAACCCTGATTCATGGGGATAATAATGGTGGTAAAGTGTCCCAGGGCTATCTCTATCAAGGTTACTTGCATTTGTTAAATTTTCTTTCATTCTGCCTGGTTTTCCTGCGCGATATTTATTGGCTGTGGTTTATGCCGTGTGGCTACAAGGAGAGGAGTAAACCTGTATGACTGCTTAAGTAGTCATATTCACGCAGTTTCCTTATAGAGCTTAATCCAACTGTCTCAACAAAGTGTGACATGCCTCCTTCTGGGAACTGTTTTCTTCTGATGTTCATGCTCTCCAACTTCTAGGCTGACGTCTTGGTGCCTCTGCTTACCCTATTCCCTAGGCCCCAAATGCCTTTCCTGCTCACCTCCTTCCCGCATCAGCCCTAACACCACCTTAGCTTCTGACTGTTAAAAATCCTGCTGTCCCTTCAAGGTGGGACATGACTGAACAACAACAATAGGATTTAAACCAAGTCTTGAAGGAAGCCAGCGAATCCAGGAGGCAGAAACGAGGAGGGAGAGCATTCCAGGCATTGAGGGAAGCCAATTAAATGGTACTGAGTTGGGAGATGTAAGCAACGGTGGTGGTGGTGGGGGGTGTTTCCACAGAATTGAAGGTGTCCTCCCCCTCCCCTACCCCAGGTTTAGCAGAAGCAGGCCTCAGGTCGGTCAGGTGAAAGGTCAGAGGCTTGTACGCATGATTAGATGAGCCATTTGAGGAGGGCATGATGTAGGCAGTCAGGGAGTTGTATCTGGCCAGTGAAGAGCCTGGCGGGAGATTCAAGGTGAGGGTCTATTAAAGAACTGGCATCCATCTGGGTCCTTTGTACTTCCTCCTGTACTCTGTTCAGGGGAGGTACCCATTTATTCAGGGGGAATAAATATAAATTATAATTAAAATGTTCCTGGCTTCCCAACAAGTCTTGCTTATTCCTAGACAATGCAAGTATGTTTCTAACAAGGGCTCGTCGAGGGATCAATATAGGCATCAGAAGAACAGATATTTCATGCAGAATATGGTGGCACCCCTACTCTTTTGCAATGGGCCCTAGTATCTGCAGGTGAAAATTTCCTTCTTCAGACTGCTAAGGATGAGATCCTGGATTCCTAGTCCATTAAAAGTATTTTAACTTTGGAATAGGACTAGAGGACTTAAAAGAGTCCAAAGGTTTTTTTTTTTTACTTGGAAGGGAAGTGACTGCACCTCCCCCAAATTCCTTAGGCATTTTGTTAATTCTGAGTAAGGGATTGGAATGCATAAGATGAGGCTTAGAGAAAGCAGGGTGCCAAATTCAAATCTGGATGAATTATAAAAGCAAGTAATGATATGAAATAACAATCTTTTTTTCAAAATTCACTCATGGCTAGGCAAATTTTCCTAATACCTAGGCCAGAGTTAGTGGTTAGCTCAGAAGAAGGGCTGTTCAGTGCTGAGGAATATACAGCTAAATAAAATGTATTTAAGGGGATATCTAAATACCAGAAGTAATAGGATCAACAATTTCTATATATGATAACCTAAAAATGTAACTGAAGTCATCTTATTTCTAAATTGTATTTTTAGAGTTCTCTTAGGCTGTAAAATTTGAGAAACCTTTGTGAGGTCTAAATTTTGTTATATATATGAATTGGTCTTTTAAAAAAGGGTGTGATAAAAATGCAATAGTTTGAAACTGTTATATTTGGTTATGAACAAGTAACATTACTTTTAATCTCCACGTGTTGGTAATGAGATGAGTGCCTTCCTGTGTAAGGAGACTTAAAAGTGTAGTCATCTTAATTTGATGGGTAGCTTCAAAAATGTTCAAGACATTATTACATTTGTATTTAAAATGTTGTTAAGAATTGTACTATCAAAAAATTCTGAAGGGGTTAAAAGCTGTTATCGTTCAGTTAAAATTGTTCCACTATCACTTAACAGCATTTGTGAGATTGTTAACTGAGACATTGTGAGATCTCTTATAATTGTTATGTACAAGAGGTTTTGTGAATAGAAAATTTGGAAACTTTGTGGTATCTAGAAATTCTGTAATAACAAGGAATTTAGTTGTTATAATACTTTGGGAATTTTTGAAAAAGCAATTTCTTATAATCTAGATGTTAGGCTAAGAAATGTGCAATATATACATATATATATATATATACACACACACACACATATATATGCATACATAACAAAGAGTGAATAAATTAGGATAGATTTCCAAACTCTGTCTCTGTGCAAAAGGTTTAGGTGTGGTAGAATTCCTATTGAACAAATGAGAATCCTTGGAAAAATATAGGGGTATGATTTTCAAACCTGTATCATCTAAAGATGTATTTATATATGTTAATCTGGAGGTTTATGGACTAATTTGTGATGGCACTGTGGGTATTTGTGAATGAATCCCAATTTTTAAAGGTTTATACAGTTTAAAAAGTTGGGACTGCTTTGAAAAGCCAGTTTCTTCCCCCACTTACCCCCCTGCCCCTTTTGGTCTAGATAAGCTAGCCATGCCCACCTGGCAGAAGAGAAGGAAGGGGGAGGGGCAGCAGTTACTGGGATTTAAGTTTTACTGAAAGAAAGAGAACAGCAGGGGTCAGAAGCCAGCCCACCTCCAAACCTGGCTTTTTAAAGTCAGCAGAACTGATTTAGGATAAGATTAGGTTTTGAGATGTGGGGCTTGGGTAAAGTATATGTAAAAGAACTAACTCTCTGGGGGAGATGATATGATGCTGCCTTTTTTTATGGCAGGTCTCTGTAATCAAAAATGAGTAGTTAGTGATAAAAGGAAAGGTATCTGCCAGAATCTGTTACTATTGTGAAAGAAGTTGTGATACCTACAGACCTAGAAGGTTTTATGGGGAGAAATGGAAAATTTGATTAATGCAAATATGTGAAATCTTACTGTTTTTAGTCAAATGATTGGGTAAATTGGTACTCTTGTATAGTCATATGAAGGATAATATTCTTTCTAAATATTAATGGGAATAATTGGACAAAGGGAAAAAGAAGTTTGTGAAATAAGGATACAAATGTAAGGTTGAATCATAATCCCATAGACTAAGACTGGGATTTAAAGTTGCTTTGTATCTACATGGAATAAGGTGCTTAAATATTTCAAAGTGATGTAAGAGCAATTGGGTATTAAGACAAATGGTGTAATTAATTGCTGGAATTAAATCAGAGACATATTCAGTTTGGGGATGATAATAATTTACCGTCAATTTAGTAACTTCAATAAGGGCCAGAATCTGAACTAATAATCAACTAGAAGAAGAGCCTGGGCCTAAGCTTCTTTGTTCTCTGAGTTTACTCAGAATGCCTCTCCTATGTCAACAAGGCCAGATCAGGCTGACTTGAGAACATTCTTTCCTCTGGCCATTAAGGATGAGACCCTTAACCTGAACTACTCATTCTTTTGTCCAGACAGTCAGAACTTATGCTCTGGTTCCTTGTATGCACAAGTAAGCAAGCTCCTCTAGTTTTAAGGGAATAAACATCATGAATTTACATATCACCAAGTTGTTTGCCTCCTTTAACCAAACTTTCAGGACGACAGGGAAAAGAATCTCAATGTGTAAGTCCCTTTAAGAGAGATGAGTTGTAGAATACTTTTTGTTGTTTGTTTCTTTTTAAATTTATTTAATATATTTAGTTTTCAGCATTGATTTTCACAAAAGTTTGAATTACAAATTTTTTCCCCATTTCTGCCCTCCCCTCACTCCAAGATGGTGTATATTCTGGTTGCCCTGTTCCCCAGTCAGCCCTCCCATCTGTCACCCCACTCCCCTCCTATCCCCCCTTTCCTTCTTCTCTTGTAGGGCAAGATAAATTTCTATGCCCCATTGCCTGTGTATCTAATTTCCTAGTTGCATGAAAAAACTTTTTTTGTTGCTGTTGTTGTTTTTGAACGTCTGTTTTTAAAACTTTGAATTCCAAATTCTCTCCCCTTTTCCCTCCCCACCCACCCTCCCTAAGAAGGCAAGCAATTCAACATAGGCCACATGCGTATCATTATGTAAAACCCTTCCACAATACTCATGTTGTGAAAGATTAACTATGTTTTGCTCCTTCCTAACCTATCCCTCTTTATTGAATTTTCTCCCTTGACCCTGTCCCTTTTTGAAAGTGTTTGTTTTTGATTACCTCCTCCCCCTGTCTGCCCTCCCTTGTATCATCCCCCTTTTTTATCTTCTTCCTCCTTCTTTCCTGTGGGGTAAGATACCCAATTGAGTGTGTATGGTATTCCCTTCTTAGGTCAAATCTGATGAGAGCAAGATTTACTCATTCCCCCTCACCTGCCCCCTCTTCCCTTCCTACAGAACCACTTTTTCTTGCCACTTTTATGTGAGATAATTTACCCCATTCTATCTCTCCCTTTCTCCCTCTCTCAATATATTCCTCTCTTATCCCTTAAATTGATTTTTTTTAGATATCATCCCTTCATATTCAACTCACCCTGTGCCCTTTGTGTGTGCGTATATATATACCTACATAGACACACACATATATATATGTATACACGCACATATATATATGCATATTCCTTTCAGCTACTATGATATTGAGGTCTCATGAATCATACACATCATCTTTCTATGTAGGAATGTAAACAAAACAGTTCAACTTTAGTAAGTCCCTTATGATTTCTCTTTCTTGTTTACCTTTTCATGCTTCTCTTAATTCTTGTGTTTGAAAGTCAAATTTTCTGTTCAGCTCTGGTCTTTTCACTGAGAAAGCTTGAAAGTCCTCTATTTTATTGAAAATCCATATTTTGCCTTGGAGCATGATACTCAGTTTTTCTGGGTAGATGATTCTTGGTTTTAATCCTAGCTCCATTGACCTCTGGAATATCATACTCCAAGCCCTTTGGTCCCTTAATGTGGAAGCTAATAGATCCTGTGTTATCCTGTTTGTTTTTCCACAATATTCAAATTGTTTCTTTCTGGCTGCTTGCAGTATTTTCTCCTTGACCTGGGAGCTCTGGAATTTGACGACAATGTTCCTAGGAGTTTTCTTTTTTGGATCTATTTGAGGAGGCGATCTGTGGATTCTTTCAATTTCTATTTTACCCTCTGGCTCTAGAATATCAGGGCAATTCTCCTTGATAATTTCTTGAAAGATGATATCTAGGCTCTTTTTTGATCGTGGCTTTCAGGTAGTCCAATAATTTTTAAATTATCTCTCCTGGATCTATTTTCTAGGTCAGTGGTTTTTCCAATGAGATATTTCACATTGTCTTCCATTTTTTCATTCCTTTGGTTCTGTTTTATAATATCTTGATTTCTCATCATGTCACTAGCTTCCACTTGCTCCAGTCTGATTTTTAAGGTAGTATTTTCTTCAGTGGTCTTTTGGACCTCCTTTTCCATTTGTCTAATTCTGCCTTTCAAGGCATTCTTCTCCTCATTGGCTTTTTGGAGCTCTTTTGCCATTTGAGTTAGTCTATTTTTTTAAAGTGTTGTTTTCTTCAATATTTTTTTCAGTATTTTTTTTGGGTCTCCTTTAGCAAGTCATTGACTTGTTTTTCATGGTTTTCTTGCATTATTCTCATTTCTCATCCCAATTTTTCCTCTACTTCTCTAACTTGCTTTTCCAACTCCTTTTTGAGCTCTTCCATGGCCTGAGACCAGTTCATGTTTTTCTTGGAGGTTTTTGGTGTAGGCTCTTGCACTTTGTTGACTTCTTCAGGCCATATGTTTTGGTCTTCTTTGTCACCAAAGAAAAATTCCAAAGTGTGAGACTGAATCTGGGTGAGTTTTCGCTGCCTGGCCATGTTCCCAGCCAACTTACTTGACCCTGTCAGGGTATGACTGCTTGTAGAGCAAAGAGTACTTTGTTACAAGCTTGAGGGGACATGCCGTTGATTTATTTCTATATAGCCAGCTCTGCCACCCCAGCACTCCTCCTTCCTCAAGAACCACCAACCCAGACATGACGCAAATCTTCAGCAGACTCTTCACTCCTGCTCTGATCTGCCACCTAATTCCTCCCAGCACGTGGGCCTGGTGCCAGAAGTAACTGCAGCTGTAGCTCTGTAGCTGCACCTCCCCCGCTGCCCCTGGGGCGGTGGCCGAACCGCGAACTCTGTCCCCCGCAGCTTTTCCCACTAACCTTCTCTGTTGTCTTTGGTGTTTGTGGGTTGAGAAGTCTGGTAACTGCCACAGCTCACTGATTCAGGGTGCTAGGGCCTGTTCTGCCCGGCTCCTGGTCTGGCTGGTCCTGCTGCCTCCCACGCTGAGCTTCACTCCCCTCTACTCCATGTGTGATAGACCTCATCCAGCGACCATCCAGGCTGTCCTGGGCTGGATCCCTGCTTTCCTCTGCTATTTTGTAGGTTCTGCAGTTCTAGAATTTGTTCAGAGCCATTTTTTATAGGTTTTTGGAGGGACGTGGTGGGGAGCTCATGCAAGTCCCTGCTTTCCAGCCGTCATCTTGGCTCCACTCCAGTTATAGAATACTTTTGCATTGATGGGAAAAGTTAAATGTGGTTGTTTGAATTTGAACTCATTCCACCATCTAAAATATAAAGGTAAATTTAATGTTTGAACCTGTCATATTTATATGGTTCAGTTCTTGAGGAATATCTCATTCTTTCAGATCAGGCATAGTTAGAGGAGAATAGAAAAGCCTGGGAAACTGATGCAAATGTGTCAGAGCAATAACTTATGATCTTAATGGGAAGATTTTATGAATAAGGGAGGAAATGCATGCAAGCTACTTAAGGCTCACTTTAAAGATGTTCCTTAAGCAATGTGAGATTATAGTCATATCTTCAATTGATTATTGGAACTTGCTATTCAAAGACTTAATGGGACTATTAACTGACTGTTTTTCTGAGTCTAACTCCAGGTGTGAATATCAAGGAAGGCTGACCCAAGATGCCAGCAGCCCTATGTGGCATGAACTGCAGGTATGATTATGATTTCTTGGTAAAGTTGAGAGGGCAACTGTTTTGCATGTGGTGAGGTAGAACCCTCTTGACTTGATCCCCTTAACTAAAACCTGGCAGACTTTAAGCCTGGCTCAATGCAGCTTACCCTCACCCATTCCAGTCTATCTTCCAATCAGGTACCAGAATGATTTTCCCAAAGTGTAGGTCTAATCATACTCCCTACACCCCATTGAGGAAACTCTGCTGGCTCCCTATAATCTCTGAGATCAAATATAAAATCCTCAGTTTGGTATTTAAATCCTTCCAAAATCTGGCCCCTTCCTACTTTCTCAGTCTTCTTACACTTTACTCCCCTCCATATATTCTATGATTCAGCTAAGCTGACCTACTTGCTGTTCCTCAAATAAAATAGTCCATCTCCTGTTAGAAACATACTCACATTGTCTAGGAATAAGCAAGACTCATTGGGAAGCCAGGAATGTTTTAATTATAATTTACATCTATTCCCCCTGAATAAATGGGTACCTCCCCTGAACAGAGTGCAGGAGAAAGTACAAAGGACTCAGATGGATGCCAGTCCTTTAATAGACCCTCACCTTGAATCTCCCGCCAGGAATGGGTGAAGACTTCAGGCAAAGAGACCAATCAGAAGACTATTTGCAGTAATTCAGGTAGGTGGTAATAAGGGCTTGAAATAATACAGTTGTTTCCCAGTAAAAAAGAGGGGAACAAATACAGGAAAGAATTTGAAGGTAAAAATGACAAGACTTGACAACAGATTAAATATGTGGGGTTAATTTGAGTGAGATATTGAGAGCAGCACTGAGGTTTCAAGCCTGAGTGAATAAATGCAAATTGGAGACTAAGAAGATTGTGGTTCCCTTGAAGGAATGGCAAGATAAAAAGTTTTCAAGGGAAGATAATGAGTTCTCTTTTGTACATGTTGAAATTGAGATGTCTATTGGACATCCAATTTGGGACTTACAAAAGGCAGTTGGAGAACCAAGACTAGAGTTCAAGAGAGAGATTAGAGCTAGATAAATAGATTTTGGAATCATCTGTGCTGAGATGATAATTGAAATCAAGGGGAATTGATGATCATCAAGTGAGTTAATACAGGGAGAAGAGAAAAGGGCCAAGGACAGAACCTGGGGGACATTGTGATTAGTGGGTGTGACATGGATGAAGATCCAGAAAAGGATACTGAAGAGTGGTCAGATAGGAAGAGAAGGGTATCATGAAAACCTAGAGAAGAGGAAAGAAGAAACACAAAGTGGAAAAGAACAGAATCTATGTCGGGGGGATTAAGACAGTCTCTCTGCCCACCTAAAGGCTTACAGTATATCTCCTTTGATCACAGGCAGGGACAAAGAGGAATTGAGTCATATTGGGGCTTTTTGTAATCATTTTCATTGGCTTGCTCAGCAGCCAATCAAAAGGCTCCTCTTCTTCATGTAGTAAGCAGATTGGAAACAATACCTGTTCATATTCTGAATTCCATAGGGGAATTGCATCAATAGAGCACACTGCATGTATTTATAAGACTGGGCTCATTGATCAATCCCCTTACACAATCTTCCTCTCACACCTGACATTATAATAACTTATAGATGAAATGATCATAACCAATGTTGATATAATTTCTGTTGTCTATTTACTATTTTTATTTTTAAGTAATTGTTTAAATAATTCAGGGTCAAATATTCACTCCACTTTGCATCTGCTGCTTTGCTTGGTTTCAACTCCACAGAACAAGATGTACAATGGAGACTTATATTACATATAGGGTCACCACAAAGACCAATCAGATAGAATTTGACTTGCCAAAATATTCAGTTCATAGAAGATACCAGAATTTTGACTGGCTGAGGAACAAACTGGAAGAAGGCCAACCTACCCATCTCATTTCTGTAGGTAGTAAGCTCTTTAGTTCATTACTCAGCTTGTCTGCATCCTGCTGGGTTGGAGTATTCATGGAATCAATCGTTAAACTAAAGCTACATAGAACATTCATACAACAAACTGCCTGCCATGGGAAGGCTTATGTTCTAAGGTGGTTTGACCCTCATCATAGGAACAATGGGACTTGTGGGCACCACACATTTCAACTTATGGACACCACACGTTTATCAATACTTTAGGCCTTTAGTTTTTTGTTGTTGGTTGGGTAGACTCAATGCGAAGTATAGAGACCTCTTGGATATTTGTTCCAGGGATAGGATAATAGGATAAAAATAGGATATAATATAATAATAGGATAATAGGAGAAGCTCATCACATTTGATCTCTTAGCCATGCTGCTAACTCAAACCTTGACAGACAAAACCTCCTTCAGCTTCCTCTTCCCTCTGATTGGAGGGCTGGAAGGCAAAGTCCCAAACTCCTCCCAATGTCTCCCTTTATAGAAGGCAGAAACTGTACTCTCAACTCCCTCTGCTTTTTATTGGATGCTCTGCCTGGTTTCAACTCCATGGTATGAGATGCCCCCTCAATGAGTACTCCTGGTGTATTCTTCCTCGTTCTACTCTCTTCTGCTCCTTTTTGCATCTTGTCTCCCCCTACTCGATTGTAAGCCTTTTGAGGATAGGGACTGTCTTTTTATTAATTGTATCCTCAGCTCTTACCACAGTATCTGGCATATCGTAGGTGCTTAATAAACGTTTACCAGATATTGGGTATTAGATTCTAAAGAAGCAGCTAGGTGATGCAGTGCCAGGCCTGAAGACAAGAAGTTCAAATCCGGCTTCAGACACTTACAAGCTATGTGACCCTGGGCAATTCACTTAACCCTATTTGCCTCACTTTCTTCATCTGTAAAATGAGATAGAGAAGGAAAGGGAAAACCACTCCAGTATCTTTGCCAAGAAAACCCCAAATGGGGTCACAAAGAGTCATACATGACTGAAATGACCAAACAATAACATCTGATTCTTAATTGTATACTTTATCTTTTTTCTCGTTATTTTCTGCTTGTTTGATTGTAGTCCTGTTATGTTAATTGATTTCACACAAATAGCTGATTCAAAGATGGTTCCCTTGTCAGTAATGAGCCTTAACCTATCAAAATATAGTGATTTTCACTCTTTTAAAAAAATTTAAAATTTTTTTTATTTTTGAGGTTCACCATTTCTAGTATCTACCAATTGCTTTTTATGAAGAGATGATGTAGAGATTTGATCATGATGTGCAGAATTGAAGCTTCTTTGTAATCTACAAATCTTTGGCCTCCCTCAATTCTTTCTCCTGAACCACACTTTTCCATATGTGTCTCCCCATCCTCATCTTTTCCTACCTTTGCAATGAAGTCACCAAATATCAGAGTGTATGCTGATTTGATTTGGAGTACATTGTCAAATTCTTTTTTTCAAGGTTATTGGTATTTTTTTTGTTTTTATATTACAAACATTTACAGGTTACTCCTGCTTCATGAGAGGTCTATTGTAACAAAATAAAATAAGAAGAATGGATAATATATTATTGTTGTTGTTATTGTGTTTGTCCTTCATTTTTGAAGAGGACCATGACATCAGGGAAATGATGACATATAGTGACCTTATCTGAAAGTACATGCAACATTTCACATCTGTAGCATGCCTCTACCTCTTTATTTTTTTTAAAAAAGAAAGAAATCTATATGCTCTCCCTTCCACCTCCTTTCCCACTGGGGAAATTTTTTTTCTTGTTATAAATCTACATAGGCAAGGAAAACAAATTCCCTCAATGTCTGTATGTAAAAAAGTACACTTTATTCTGCACGTAGACAGGACAAATGACCCATGAAATAATGTTTCTGGGAGATTTGAGCATATGATAAAACACACTTGAACTCCTTTGCCTCTTCAAAGAATAGTAAAGTCAGCCGTCTGTTAAACAGTAGTTCTCTCCTTTCTTCTGGTTTCATTTGTAGCAAGAATGTTAGATTTATGTGCTTCTTAGATCTTTCAGAGATATGTTCCATCGTTGGAATGTTCCATCATTGGAAACAACCAAGAACCTAACATTTAGGGGACCAGCAGTTAAATTAAAATTTGTGATGATCTTAAAGCAGCATGATTCTTAGCCCCTCTTCCCACTTCCCCAATATTGTCACTGCAGAAGGGGAAGGACTCAGGGATATTTTCTTCGTGCAACCAGTTGTTGTGGTTAAAAAAAATCATCACTAGGTTATCAGCCTATGGATGATTTGCCTTTGTTTGATTTTAGCTAGGTTGGTATTCAGAAAACAGAGTCAATCTGTTACTAGGGCATTACTGGAAGCCTATGCAGCATGTGGAACATGTCATAGATTATACTAGAGCCTTCAGGAGCCCAGGATTGCCTCTGTGTTATGAGGAATCAGATTGGGACTCTGGAGGATTGAAAGTCAGTCAGTAAACCAGTTATTCAATAAGCATTTATTAAGCACCTACTATGTTCCAGGCACTGTGCTAAGTGCTAGTGATATAAAGAAAAGCAAGATACAGTTCCTGATCTCAAGGAGCTCATGGTCTCATGGAAGAAACATGAAAACAACTATATTCAAACAAAACATACATACACATACAGACACACACACACAGACACAGGCACACACACACACACACACACACACACACACACACACACACACACACAAAGGAGAATCAGGAAAGGCTTTTTGAAGAAGGTAGGGTTTTAGCCTGAACTTGAAGGAAGCCTGGAGGTAGAGATGAGGAAGGAGAGTATTGGAGGCCAGCCAGTGAAAATTTCTAGAGGTGCAGCTAGGTGGTACAGTGGATAGAACACTGGACCTGGAGTCAGGAGGACCTGAGTTCAAATGTAGCCTCAGTCACTTACTAGCTGTGACCCTGGGCAAGTCACTTTAACCCTGATTACTTCAAAAAAAAAAAAAGGAATGTAAAAGAAAGTATCTGGAGAAGACGGAGTGTATTATTTAAGAAACAGGAAGGAGGCCAGTGTCACTGTACATGGAGGGATGTAAGATTTAAGAAGACTGGAAAGGTGGGATGGGGTCAGGTTGTATAGAACTTTGAATGCCAAATAGAGGATTTTACATTTGCTCTTGGAGGTACCAGGGATTCATCAGAATTTATTGAATAGAGAAATGACATGATTAGACCTATATTTTAGGAAGATTAATTTGATAGCCTAGAGGACGATGGACTGGAGTGAGGAGAAACTTGAGGTAGAGAAACCATCGAGAAGGCAGTAGTTCAAGCATGGGACAATGAGAGTCTGTCCAGGGCAGTGGCAGTGCCAGGAGAAAGAAGGAGGTGAATGCAAGAGAAATCATGTAGCCATGACAGGGAGAGAGTAAGGAGTTGATGACACCCAGATTGGGCTTGGAAGCATGGCAGTGCCCTCAATAGTAAGAGGGAAGTAAGAGAGAAGGCTTTGGCAGGGGGAAAGATAATAAGTTCAGCTTAATGTTGAAAAAAGTCATAGCTACAGAGAGGCTTCCCTTCAGAAGTGATTTTTTTAAATGGCCTTATCAAAGCCATTGAGAAGGTGGGGGATGGAATGAGGCAAAGACGGTGTTTAAGTCTTTCACAGACCAGTGTGAAAGACAGAGATTATGACATAGCAGATACAGATAGTCTCTTGGCTGGGACACTGCACAGCTGTGGCAGGTCTTCTCACCTTTCTCCTAGCCAAACTTTGCTCATCTGTAAAATGGAGATGATAATCCTTCTGACTCCTACCTGGCCGGCGTGATTTGGGGGAGTCATTTTGTAAACTTTCTGCAGTCCTTTGGAAAGCCATAATGTGGTACATTATGGCTTACAATAATGGAAGGGGCAGGCCCAGTGGTGCAGATACAATTTCAAGGGAGACATCCCTACCTAGGCTTGGAGGCAGATAGAATTTCAAGTCATATGAGAACTAGGGAATACTTCTGATCAATAGGCTCTGTAAGGAGGCTTCAAGAGCACAAAGGCTGTTTTGTTTCAAGCATACAGGAAGGCTTTGCATTGTTGACGTCACATCTGTCAGTTCCACAGACGTATAAAATCATATAAACTAATGTACGGTAAGTACATAAGCGCAAACATAGTGTTATATGACGCCTGGATTGTGGGGGGAGGTTTCAGGGAAGATTATTATTGTATTTGGTTCCCTACAGACTAGCACCGATACTGCTTCCTAGTCTGAACTTAATAAATGTTTGTTGATAGTTTATTATGGGAGGTTTCCTGAGGAAGGTGGCATTTAAGTTGGGCTTTGGGGAAGGACATTCCTAAAATGAACAAGAGTGTAGAGGTAGGAAAGTATGGCAGGTCAACAGAGGGCGGAGAACAGTCCAGTTTAGCCAAAGTGAAACATAGAGTAGGGATAGAATGAGGTAAGTCTGGAAAGGTTAGGTGATGTCCTACTATGAATAGGACGTTGACATTGCATCACATACCAGGTAAACTTTTCTTAGTAGGCAATGGGGAACCACTGAAGGGTTTTGAGTAGATGAGTAATGTGACCAAGTTTATTCAAAGTCTGACAGCTGTGTTGGGGGCAGGTAGGTGGCACAGTCGATAGAGTGCTGGGTCTGGAGTCACAAAGACCTGAGTTCAAACCCAGCCTGAAACATTTATTACCTGTGTGACCCTGGGCAAGTCACTTAACCCTGTTTGCCTCAGTTTCCTCATCTGTAAAATGAGCTGGGGAAGGAAATGGCAAACCATTCTAGTATGTCAAGAATTCCCCAAATCAGATATGATTGAAATGATTCAACAACTAATAGCCATGTAAAGGATAGATTGGGAGGTGGTGAGAAGGAAAGAATGGGAATGGGGAGATTATAATAGTCTGGGTGGGTGATGATGAGATTCTGTGTTAGAAGGTGGTGGCAGGTTCAAATTTAAGGAATTTGTCATTGATTAGGTATGGGGGTGGTAAAGTAGAAGGAATAGCTAGAGATTATACTAACATTTCAAATATGGGAGATTGGGCAAATATGGGTGTCTTGAATAGAAATTGTGAAAGCCAGAGGAGGAGCATGGGGGTTATTTTTGGAGAAAAATATAATAAACTCATAAGATCATAGATTTAGAGCTTGAAGTTACCTCAGAATTCACCTAATCGAATCCTTTCGTTTTATTGATGAGGAAGCACATCCCAAGAAGTTGTCACTTACTCAAGGTCCCACTGGAAGCAATGGGTAAAATTAAGATTTGAACATGCCTCTTAAACCTGTGCTCTTTTTGGACACATTGAGGTCAAGATGCCTATGGGACATCCAAATGGAGATACTCTATAGGAAACTGAAGATGGAGGGTGGTCAGGGCTGTTATCCACAAAGAGGAGACAGTTCAAGCTGGGGGACTGAATGTAGAGAAAGAAAGACAAGGACTTAGGACAGAATCTTCATAAAACATAGACTTTAAGAGTTTGGGAAACCAATGAAAACTACTGAGAAGGAGTGAGTGGAGAGGTGAGAGAACAATGATAGGATAGTTTTTTCTGGAGCTACCAGGCAAAAGGAAACACTTTGCTTTGGAAAATAAAAGTGATGCTTACTTTGGTGTGTTTGCAACAGGATCCCATATATGAAAGTATTTGCAAAAGAATAAAGTGCCATCATATACTGTTATACATATAGCTATACCTGAAACAAAGCTAAGTGTTGTATTCACCACATCTCCAGTCCTCTGCCCTCTCAGCCAGACCTTCTCTCTCTCTCTCTTTCTCTCTCTCTCTCTCTCTCTCTCTCTCTCTCTGTGTCTCTCTCTCAATCTATTTCTCTCTCTCTCCTAATTCTGTACCAGAGAGTGGATAGTTTTGTTTCTGGGAGTTCTAACTTGGCTCTTGCCACCTATTCCTGGCCTTCTCTGTACCTCTTAAGGAGCATTCCAGGGCAATCCCCCAGTTTGTCTTCCCTCTTCCCTTCTCCATTTAACCACCTTCTCAAACCACTAGCACATTTTGACCCTGGTCTGATGATAGATTAAAACCCTAATAGCTGCACGAAGATGTAATTAAGAGAGATGGTGTACTAAAAGAAAAGTCTATTATGAGAGCAGAAAAAGCACATTTAAAAAATGGTGTGGTTTGGAGAACTGGCTGGAGCTCTCTCAGCCCCATGAATGCTTTGTTAAACAACCTCTCACTGAGCACATACTGTTAGCTAGAGTCTTGGCAGGTTAATGAGGAGAGAAGGAAAATGTCCTGTGAGTTCCAAACTATGTACATCATTAAAAGAGTCTTAAATGCCACTTGTAACCCTGGACTCTGGGATGCTTTCATGTTACATTACATCCTCTCTGGGCTGACTTTAGCAGTCAGGACATGACTGAGCAGGGAGACTGTCTGGGGTCAGGTAGGCAATCTTCTTCTCCTTGTGGGTTTGTGGATCTTATTATTTTGGGACTATGAGTATCCCTTCTGACTCCTTTCTAAATTTCCCCACCCCTTATTTCATTCTTTCTAACATTCTTTGCTTAGCTCCTGCCCTCATTTCATAGGTTCATAAGATCCAGAGCCAAAGGGGCCTTCCGTGTAGTCTATTTCAAACCCTCCATGTTTTACATGTGAAAGAAAGAAACTTGGAGTGGCCAAGGGACTTGTCCACATGCTTACTGTTCTTTCTTCCCATTCCTTCAGTTTTTCTACAATTTCTTCACCTCACTCTAAATTAACTTCCTCTTCTCATTTTAGACCGTGTACACAAAAATGTGAAAAAAGTATTGTTAAGCCTTTGTATTTCAAATAAACACTCCCCTACGGTCCATCACCCAATCTACTATCAGTTATATTCATCCTTTTTTATACTGGCACATAAAAATAAATGTCACATTCATTTACAAATATGTCCCTTCACTCCTCTCTAGACTGAACTTTTTCTTTGTAAACCAAAATTTTAAAAGAAAAAAAAATTCAGCAAAACCAATGGACATATCTGACAACATATGTGACATTCTACACCCATAGGTTCCCACTTCTCCAACAATGGGAAAGATGCACTTTCTCATGTCTTTTCAGGGGTTGAATTTAGTTATCCTAATCACACAGCATTCAGTTGCCTATTTTTTGCTCTTTCATTTTTGTTGTTGGAGTCATCATACTGTTCACTTTATATCAGTTCCTTTATCTCTGTCCTTCCTATCAATCATTCTTATGATGCATTAATATTACATTAATTCATAAATCCCAAATTGTTTAGTTATTCACCAATTAGAAACTGCCTTCAGTTCTTATAGATTTGTTCTATATGGAATTGACACAAATATATAAGACCAAAGGATATCAGACTTTTACCCATGATATTTTCCATGTTTTACAGTTTCTCTTCTTGTTCTATCTTTATTGATTTTTTTTGTACAAAGGGCTTGTTTATTTTATTCAATTGAAATTACCTATTAAAAATGTTCATCTCTATGCTTTGGTTGGGTAAGAATTCTTCCCCTAGGCATAATCATGGAAGGACAGTTCCTCATTTTACTCTCCTCTGCTTTTTATTATGATATGACCTTTAATATTCTGTTTGCATAACCATTTGGAGTTTATTCTTTCTGCCAACATATTTTCCAGTTTTCCCAGCAGTTTTTGTCAGATAGGGGATTCCTTCCCCTAGTGATTTATGTTCTTGGGTTTATAAATACTGGCTTATTGTGTTTGATTGCTTCTAGTTTTTACATATTTAGCCTGTTCCTCTCATCTACTTTTCCACTTTTAAAACAGTCCTAGTTTGGATGACTATTATGTTATAAAGCATTTTGAGGTCTGATGAAATTTATGTTGTTTCTCCTACTTTAAAAAAAAATTTTATTGCTGACTTTATGTTTCAGTCATTTTCCCCACCCCAAATGAGCCTTCACTTGTGACAAAGAAAAACAATTAAGCAGAAAACATCTGCTGTGGATATGCTGACTTCTGTGCATTTATTTTATATTCTGCTTCTCTACCAAAGCTCTTAATATCTTAAATAGTTTCTTTGCTGATTCTCTAGAGTTTTCTAAGTATAGCACTATGCTATCTATAGATAGGGATATGAGATGAATGAAAAGCCTGAGAGACATACTTTCTGGGCAATAAATAATGGATTTATTAATTATGGTTAGCAAATAACCAATAAAACGAAGTCAGTAGTTTCTCTTGGCAACCAAAGGTGAACCTTAGAGACTAGTGAATGCTTAAATACCCTTGGAAAAGGGGATGTCCCAAATGTTGGAAATCAACTCTGGTTAACAAATAATGAGCGAATGAACATTGCAATGAGAGGTAGGCTTATTCTAATGAGTGGTTGGAGGACTTTCCTCTGATCATGTCACTCTTGGACAAAGGGACTCATTTCTATCCAGACCACCCTCTCCCAACAATCTAGATAAAAGAATCTATTCTGCACTCAGTCATGCTTGAATGGAACATAATGGGCCAGAATTCACCTAAATTAGATTCTCTTTACCCTTTAATCAAAAATAAACTCTTCCATTTGGGTGGGGAGAATGTCTCATTGTCAGCCCTGACCTTCACAAGGACTGGGCTTTGAATGAGGAAATAGACAAGGAAAAGCATCTGGACCCCTCCCCCATATTAGTAATTGGTTATTAATAATCATTTGTCTTAGATAACAATATCTGCCTGATGAGTTTATACCTTTAAATGATAGACTCCCAAAGTAGGTGATACCACCCCTTGGGGGGCACTGAAACGATCCAGGGGTGGCGGTAGTAGCCTCCGGTGTAATTAGGGGGTGTTGAATAAAAATAAGGGGGTGGTGGAAGCATAAGGAAAGAAGAGAAGATAAGAAAACTTTGAAAATTCATTTGTACGTTTCATCTGTTGTATAATTGAGTTAAAGTTGTAGTGTTTACATTATTTTCCAAATAAACACATAAAATGCAAGTTATAACTGATCAGTAGTCAAGTCTGCCTACGGGTTTTAACAAGCAAGTATTGGCAAATGAGCATGTTGCTCATTGTCAAGAAGTCCAGCCTGCATTGGCAGTAATATGTGCATCTAATGACTTGTTTACAATACGATACTATATAGTTACATGACTCAATATTGTGTCATCAAAATTTCAAGGTAGAAAAAACCCCACAAGTTTACAATAAATTATTAAACTTAAGATGCATCATTTAAAAAAATTATCTTATATATTTTTGAAATGATGCAAATTTAAAAAAGAAACATTAAAGGGTTAAAGAAAGTAGATTTCCAGGGGAGCACTGAGTAATTTTTTTTTAAAAGGGGGCAGTAGGCCAAATAAGTTTGGAATGTCTGATGTATGGTAATAGCAATATTGTTTTAAGAAATAAGTTTGGGAACCTCTGCTCTAGACTACATATCTGTAACCATGTCAGATAGGAGCAATAAAAGGGCCCTATCCAGGGGTATACTGGTAAATTTTTAATAAGGTCTCCAGAAATGTATCCACGAAGCCTACTTTTAAGTTGAATCTGCATTATTAACATTTTCTCTGACACTTTCTCAAATTTAGGTAATCAAAAAAATAATAAATCAAGCCCTGATTTATATCATTTGTTGATTTCTGAGGTATAAATGCTCACTCTGAAAATTTAACAATCAGGCTCCCCAAAGCCAGCCACAGGAGCTGGCTCTAATGCACCCCGGGCCCACTTCAACTCTTTTACCCATTATTAACAGATTATTATATCTAAAATGGCTTCATCATGCTACTTCTCTATTCAGAAGCTAAAATGGCTTACCATTGCCTTCAAGACAAAGTAAAAGCATTAGGCATTCAAGGTTTTCCACAATTTGCCATAAACTACCTGTATGACCTTGGCTAAGTCACCTTACTCTGAATCTCAGTTTCCTCGTATGAAAATATAGGTAATCTCTAAGGTCCTAATCTGGTACTATCAGTCTATGGTTCTATGTCAACCTCATTCCTACCTACTTCTCTAACCTTTGTCTCACTTCTTCCCATGAAGACCCCTTCACTTTTTCTGTCTGCCTTCTCCTTGGGCCCTGAGTATATGTTGCCCATGTTTTCCTGCGTGTTGTTTAACCCTGCCTGGCTTCCCCTACACCTTTTCAAATCCTAGCTGGTCTTTGTAATGACAATTTAGATTTAAAGATCTTTCCCACCTATTAATAGGCCATGTGACCTGCTTACATCACAGGAAATCTAAGTCACATGTGGTGGGAGGAGCTTACTGAGAGGAAAAGGAAAGTATGTCACAGGAAATGCTGAGAGATAGAGAGCAATTAGAACTGAGGGAAAGAACAGACGTGCTATGCTGTGCCATGAGTGTGTTCGTGGGAAGACCCCAGCAGGGGGGCAGAAGGTTATGGGTTGGTTAGGCTCCATGCTATGATATTGTGTTTTAAGTTCCTTGCTGTTGTGATAAAGTGCGCTTACTGGTTTTAGGAGTTGGTTGCTGCTTGGATGGATTGAACTTATTGATTATGGGATTTGATCCTCTGGCATCTGAAATGTTTTACTTCTTCTACCTTCTATATGGAGAGCCTCTTATATTTTGTGATACAGAACTCCATGGACATATTCACAATTATCATTGATATTGTGTTTATTGCCTTGCTAATACAGCTTTCCATACCTTGTTTTAGTTTTATCACCTCTTCTATACACTACTTTATAGTAGCTCACATCCACCTTCTTCTTCTCTAAGTACTTATCATCTCTGACTCTAGGTTGGGTGCTTTTAATCACAAATCGTCTATACACAGTGACCACAACAGCCAAAATGGAAAGAACAACCACACATATACACAAAATCAGAAGTGAATGTCACAAAATTGTAGAGCACAGGCATGACTCCAAAAAATAGATATAAGAAGATACTCCCACCTTTGCAGAGTTGGGAGGTCCATAAGTATTACTCATTGCACATATATTTTTAAGACTTTTTCAATGTAGTGATCAGTTATGCCAAATTTTTACTCCTTTTTTTTGTCTTAGAAAACACAATTTGCTATAGTATTTTAATAGGAAGTCAGAAGACCTGAGTTCAGATTTGGCCTCAAATATTTACTAGCTGTATTACCCTGGGCAAGGCATGTAACCTCTGTCTGATTCAGTTTCCTCATCTGTAAAATAAGGATAATAATCACACCTACCTCCTAGGGTTGTTGTGCAGTTCAAATGAGATGATATTTCTATCAGTGAATCAGCAGTTTATTAGCAAAGTGCCTGGCACATAGTGGGTCCTATATAAATGCTTATTCCATCCATGTTATTTATGTGGGATGGTTCCCTGGAAGAGGGAGTGGGTGAGATATGGAAGGAAACTATGTTGGTGGTTAAAACAAACAAAAAATTGGTCAAAATTTGTTTTTAAAAATAAAAAATAATCATTTTTCTATAACTATTTAACTGTTTCATGTGCTACCTCTTCCCCAGCTAGACTGGACAGTTCTGAAAAGAAAATACAGTTATCCTTTCCACATTGCTGGGGTTGACGGTTGCAGTGCTCCCCATCTATCCCCCTCCATAAATTTTTTTGGTCCTCCCTTCATACTTGAGAAATCTGAATATTTTCTATTTCTTTTATGGGGTGTTTAAGTACCTTATTGTGAAATTTGGGTTAAGTACTGTGTTATAGGCTCTGTGTCATCTGCTGGCCTTTGCGTGTCATCTGCAGCTTCCGCAAAACTCCCCCCCAAATTCCCATTTAATTTCTTATGCTGACCCACAATATATCAAAATGGTAATGGGGAAAGTCTCAATGTGGAAGGGATCACTGTATCATGTTTTCTATTTCTCCTGTTATTTTCCTCTCTACCTGGCATGGTCTTACATATAGCAGTTATTTAATGGGAGGGGTGGGAGAGAGGAAATGGACATTTATACAGCACCTACTATGTGGAGGTGCTGAGCTAAGCACTTTTTACAAATATTATCTCATTCAATCATCACATAAACCTTGGGAGATAGGTGCTATTATTCCCACTGCAAGTCATTTAACCTTGTTTGCCTCAGTTTCCTCATCTGTAAAATGAGTTGGAGGAGAAAATGAAAACTACTCTGATATCTTTGACAAGAAAACCCTAAATGGGGTCACAAAGAGTCAGAGATGACTAAAAACAACTAAACAGCAACAACAGTTGAGAACTGAGTCAGAGACTGGTTAAGTGACTTGCCCAGGGTCAAACAGCTAGGACGTATCTGAGGCTGGATCTGCACTCAGGTCTTTCTAACTCCAGGCCTAGTACTCCATCCACGATAACACCCTAGTGTCCCAGTTAGTATTTGTTGACTGACTGACTGGTTTTTAGCCCATCTGTCTATCAGTGCAGGTTCCCAATCTTTTTAGCGAGTGGTACTAAGATAGTATTCTGAGTCTTAACTGCCTTAAAGCTGATTTTAGAGCATAGCTAGAGGCACCATCATTGTGGAAGGGAGAGAGGCAAGGCATTGTAATTGGGCACAAAGGACTCTAAGAGGAAGGCCTTGGTTAAAAAGGCAGAACCTTTGGTAGTTACTAAAGAAGTACACAGTCTGAGGGGTAGTAGTGGCAGGGCCTTTGTCAGGATGCAAAGCAGGAGGAGGCAAAACCAGCTACGTAAATAAGGCCTACAACAGTGTGAGACAAGACTGGTCAGTAAAACAGAGCGGCGAGTCTCAAACTCAGTAAAGAAGTGGTTTCTGTGGGCCCTGGCAGAGACTTGGATGGGGATGAAAGCTAGGATTTGTCAAACAGGAAGACAAGCCAAGCTGGGGAGAAATCAGGCAGGATCCAGACTCAAGGTGGCCAAAAGACACTGGAGCTGCTCAGTGACAACTCACAAGTGGGAGGAAAAGGGTCGCATGGCCTCATTCCGCCTAATTTACTATGCCTGGACTTGAACCTGAGGCACATAAGTTTTCTTGAAAGTTTATTTTTTCGTCTAATTCCCAGGCACAAACTAAATTCAATAATTATGTCTATTTATGAGGAGAAAAAATTCCCCCCAAAATGCCTTTCCAAGTATTCAGATTTTAAATAATTCAGCAAGCATGGATGTGGCTCATAATGATCTCTTCGTTATCACTACATCCCTGTAATAAAGAAAAGCTTTTTTTTTTTGATTGGTCATTAGAAGCACATTAGTGGTGCATTTACAAACCATTAATTATCTTGGAGACTGTGGTAAAATGACCTTCCTCAGTTATTGAAGGGGGGGAGTACAAACATGATGATAATGCTGTCCGTCCATGCAGTTTTGGTAATTGCAATTATCTAACAATAGGCAGTCTGGTTGCCTTGGAGTCAAGAGGACCTAAGTTACCCAAGAGCTAAGTTTCGGTACCCTAGGCACTATGTAATACTATAAGTTAGATAGTTGCATTGGTGGAAGAAGTTTTCACACTGAGAATTCTTCCAAGCTGTGAAACCAGAAGGGAGAGGAGAAGAGGAGGGGAGGAGTATCTACTATAACATGTTGCTTTCAGGATCTGCCTGCCACACCCTGGGGAGAAAAGGCCCAAGTTGGGTCTGTGGGACATTATTTTGAAGTGGAGAAATGGGAAAGGCCTCCAATATTAATATATTAATTATTTCTGCCAGTTTCGCTCAGCCAAGAGCTAGAAGTGGGCCCACATGTGAGCTGGAAGTATTGAGAAAAAAGTTTGTATTCTTGTTCTGGCTATGTCTTTGAAGTAAATGCCCTTTTGTAAAAGCTTATCGATGTTAAGTGGTTAAATAGAAATGTGGTTCTAATAACTGACTCCCTAACAACCAACCTGTGGAGGCTTGAGCTGATAGCAGAGAAAAGAAACACCTCAAAACCCCCAGGGCATGGGAGTGCAAGCATGCTAATAATAGTCTTCTTTTCCCATGCTAGTAATGAGATTTATTAATGATTTATTGTAGATGGCAGGTAGGCAGCACAGTGGAGAGCTGGGCTCTGAGTTCAAATGTGGCCTTAGACATGTACTAACTGTGTGACCCTGGGCAAATCATTTCACCTTTTTCTGCCTCAGTTTCTTCAGCTACAGAATGGGAGTAATATTACAACACCTACCTCGCAAGGTTGTTGTGACGATCAAGTGAGAGACTATTTGTAAAGCACTTTAACACAGTACCTGGCACATAATAGGCACTATAAAAATGGTTATTCCCTCCCCCCTCCCATTTTATTAAGGTCTTTGCGTGGTCTTTTGGCTCTAGATAAGCTGAGCTGCAGGCTTGCCTCTCTACTTGGTAGGAAGTACCGAGTAAGCTCCAAACTGCTGAGCAATCTGTCATTTCTCAGTTAAGAAAAAATGCTACATTTCATAATTTTCCCTTTAAAGAGGAAAAAAAAACCCAACCACCACAAAATAACTGCTTACTCAGCACTTGTGTCTGTATGAAGATTGAAGGGTAAGATAACTTTTAAGGGCCTCAGGATGTGGAGCGATAGGAAACCAGAGAAATTGGTAGACTTTCTTTTAGTGCAACCCTCTTTTTGGGTTACAGATTAAGGTAGCCTATGAGATGCAGATGTTGTCATTTTGTTGTTGTCTGGCCAATGAAATCATGATGTGACAGGTGATGACTTGTCAGTGAATTGGATTTAAGTGAGGCAAAGTCCTCAGCTTCCCTCTCTCTTCCAGAGTCGTGGAGGTGCAGCAGCACGACAAAAATCAAGATGACTGCCAATGGCCCCGAATGAAGCGGATGACCTTGGCATCTCAGATGTCTGAAGCTCTAAGCATTCCACAATGCTTGCTTCAGCCTCCTTCATGGACACGGAACAAATTGGTCTCATCCACCCATTCCCTGGAGCAAGTTTCACATACTTGGGGTAAACGTCCCCCTAACTCAGCAACAGGTTTAAGATCTTTGGGTTGCCCCCTACCCGGTTTAGCCTGTCTGCCTGTATGGGTTTTCTCGGGTGTGGCCACTGAATGTGCTACCGCTTCTTGGAGCCACAGGAGAGAATTGGGTGAAGGTAGTAGATTGGTTGGTTAGTTGTCCTTTGTGCCTGAAGAGGACCAAAAAGACATTACTGTCAAGGTACAGTGTATCTGACTGCGGCTGATCAGACCAACGTGAGGTAGGAGAGTTCTGCCACAAGTCAGGTACAAATAGTCCATATGAACATTTGGAATGGAGATGCCTATACCCTCCATCCTTCTTGCATTTCCTGTCAGTATTCAGTTGAGCTGATTGACAGGTCAACTATATGGTGCAATTTTGAAATGCCAGAGAGGGGAAGCATCTCCTTTCCCTCCACTTTTATACGTCCCATTTCTGGGACTCCATCTAGACCAAATTCCCATGTACAGTCCTGTTCCTAAAGGTTACAACAGAAAGGAAACTATTGCCATCGCAGGACTGTATTTCCACAAAGAATGATTGTTTTTTTGCGATTCTATTTCCCTTGTTGAATACAGTGGACAATCTATGGCAAAGATTTCCTAGAAAATCTGCCTGATCCCATGTTCAGTTTCTATCCTTTAACTTCTTCTTTCCCTAGTTTCTAAAGCCTCCAAGATAATGACTCTTAACCTTTTGGCAGCCAAGTGAAGCCTATAGGCCCTTTCTCAAACTAATATTTTTAACTAACAGGACACCCGAGGCTGTTTTATTTATAATCTCTTTACTTCTTCCAAAGGTCTGAGCCACAGTATACAATGTTTGTGCCTATAGGGAAAGGGATGTCTGATACTTCTGTCTTCCCAGGGTTCCCCGTGCATTATCCTACTCTTCTCTTCCAGGGTTTATTTCTGTTATTTATTGTTCTTTGTTGTCATTTTTTTCTTTTCCAGCCAAAACCTCCCCTGGTTTGCATTTCTCTTCGAAACTCTCCTCCTGTTGTGTGGCTGACCTCCTTTCCCAGCTTACCAGTTGAACCCCATGTAGTACAACATGGGGTTCAGTCAAGGTCCCTAAAGATCAACTAGTTCAAATGTTACCACCTCTTATTTTCTATATAAGGAAACCGAGACCCAGAGAAGAAGAGGGACTTAACTTAACATCACAAAGGTAGTAAGAATCTGAACTAAGTTTGGAGCCCAAGGCCTCTAACTCCAAATCCAATGCTCTTTTCACTATACGATAACTACCTTCAGATAGTGAGAGGATTTATAAGAAGTCTCTTATGTGTAGGGAGGTGGGAAAGATTTTGGGGCATTATGACATAGCACCAAAGTAACAGAGTTTTTGCTGCTAACACATATGCATTAAAAAGGCATGAATTTGATAGAGAAGAATGACCTTGCCTCCTTAACTTACTTTATTTGGCTTAAATTCATTTACATACTTAGTCAGAGAGGATCTAACAGAGAGAGAGAGAGAGAGAGAGAGAGAGAGAGAGAGAGAGAGAATTATTTCAAATGGAGGTCTCCCATCTCTATCCAGGCATAAGTGTTGAAAAAGAAAAGACAAAATCTTAACCTAATAGTACTCTGCCTGACTTTTGTGGTTGGACATGGTCACTATGAGTAAAGAGCTGCCTTTATCATGGAGGGATTCTAGCCACTATACTTTAGCAGACCAGAATGGAGATGTTTGCAAAGTGGCCCTGGAGAGATTGAAGCCCAGAAGCTGATGATAGGGAGCAACACCCAGTAGGGACTACATCCCCAACGGCTATCACCAGACCATTTGAAACCAGCAGAGTAGCACCCAGCTGAGACTTTGTGCCAAGGTCTAAGTCCACTGGGGACCAGTGGAACAAGGTACCCAGTGAAGATGTCATAGCCAGCAGGAAGCAGTGTGTCACCATCACCTGAAGACATAAATCTTCCTGCCTTTCCAAGTGTGTGCCCTGGTCACATGTGTTCTCTGTGTGGGTGCCCTCATGTACCATCCTTAGACATGTCCACTCTCCCCACTGGTGGCATGCATATTTATAGGAAAGTGTGCCCCAGATTTATAGAGGAAGTATTTCACTGCAATTTTTCTTACTTCACCGTTTCATTAAATGCGTTGGTTTTGAACTGATGGTGTCCTCTGGCTGACTTAGAAGCAAAAAAGTAAACTTATTATGGGGGTTCATGAGTGACAGTTTTGACTATATGTGGAACCACAGAGTGTCTTGAACTTGGGGTAGCTATTCTGGAGGTCCCAAGTGTAAGAAGAGGTGCCCCATGTGTTATATATCCTGAAGAGAAGGCTTCATGGAGGAAATGGAACTTGAACTGACCCTTATAAGATGAATAGCATTTGGACATTTGGAGGGGGGAGGAAGATTTGCAACAGCCTAGGCAGGGCTAATGGCTTAAATGAATACCTACATTACCTGAGACTGGCCCTGTGCACAAGGAGAGCAGGTAGTTACATATATGATTCCAAACTCATCCTTATCCCTCACCAGGGTTCTTAAAATGTTTCTTCCACTTTATGGACAATACTTCAAATTCTACAATGAGAGATTAATTCCTTTGGCTTCAGAGCGGGGAGTGGAAGGCAGAAGAGAGCATTTGGGAAACTGCCAAGCATACTATAGATCAGGGGTCTTAGACCTTTTCTGTGTCGTGTTCCCTTTTGGCAGCCTGGTGAAATCTATGGACTTTTTCTCAGAATAATACCTTTAAATAATTGAATGAAATGCTAAATTTCGGTTAGAAGCTCGTGAAAAGAAAAGATACATTTTTTCTTTTCCTGATCCAAGTTTCTAGACAACCTGAATCTATTTATGGACTTCTTGCATGGACTTAGGTTAAGAATTCCTGCTTTAGAGACTTACTTGAGGGATTCCTGCCCTTGAGTAACATCTGGGGCTGATTGAATTAGCATTTAGACCCAGGCTCACAGTTAGCCAGAGGAGATTGGTGGAGGAAACAGATCTGTTATATCATTGATCAAACAGGCCTGTTGATAGTGGTGAGCATAGAGAGTATATGAGGAGAGTGTAGGATGAGGTCAGACCAGGTCACAAGCGAGGCTGAGCATGACTCTCTTGTTGGCTGCTATACGTGGCATCCTAGTTGTCCTTCCTTTGGCAACAGAGTCAGGACACTTGGGCCACTGGAGCCTTGAGATTGTGTCTGTATGAGTATGTGTGTGCATGTGCGTGTGCATGTATGTGTCTGTGTGTGAGAAAGACTGAGAGATACAAGGAAGAGAAAGAGAGAAAGAAAGGGGGGAGAGAGAGAGAGAGAAAGGAGAGACTGAGAGAGAGATGTAAGAGAGAGAGAGAGAGAGAGAGAGAGAGAGCTGCCTTCTGCACCTGGTAGAGAGGTAGGTGATGATTCCAAGATGTGACCAGCGTCCATATGTGCTGAATCTCTGAAAACATTGTCTCCGAAACACCTTGTTCCCCTAAGAGCATGTCTGTATCAAGGTCTTGGGAAATTAGGCAGCTCAGGAATGAGACACCTGAAAGACTCTGCCTTTTGTTATATATATATTTTTTGCTTGATAGGGGTCTTTAGGAGATCTCTATTTGCTGTATTGAGATTTTGCAGGCAGTGTGATATAACAAAAAGATGACCAGATTCAGAATTAGCAGATAAAGGTTCTAATCTTGTTTGTAATACTACTATATTGTGTGACCTTGAGCAATTCACTTAATGGCTCCAAGTCTCAATTTCCTCATCTGTAAAATGAAGGTGTTAGATGTCAAGTTTTAACATTATAGAACCATATAGGTAAGGCGAGGCAATGAGTATTTACTAAGGGCTTACTGATGGGCAGCTAGCTGGTGCAGTGGATAGAGTTCCTGGAGTCATCCTGAGTTCAAGTCTGGCCTCAGACACTTACTAGATGTGTGACCATGGACAAGTCACTTAACCCTGTTTCCTCATCTGTAAAATGAGCTAGAGAAGGAAGTGGCAAACCACCCCAGTATCTTTGCCAAGAAAACCTCAAATGGGGTCACAACTGAAAACAACTGAACAATATGTTCCAGACAGTGTGCTAGGTGCTAGGGATACAAATAGAAGCAAACAAGAAAGGTAGTCTCTGCCTTCAATGAAGTTATAGTCTAGTTTGGGAAGACAATGCAAAAAAAAGCGAGCCGAAAATGGGGGTGGGGGAGGGAATGTGTATGTGTGAGTAAATGTGATGAAGCCCTCAGAGTCAGAAGCAGAGCTGGCACTGAACCATATTGACTATAAGTAGTCATAGGGTTCTTTCGGAGAATAGCTTTTGCAAATATAGCTCCAGAGTTTTGCAATTGTGATTACTCATGCGTTAAGGCTTCTGACACTGGTTAAAACTCACATATTATTTCTTATCAGTTATTTATATTTCAGTATGAATGTTTAGTATTAGATCCCTATCTGGGAGTAGGTTTGATAAAGAGAGAAGGGAGATAGTTTGAGGATGGTAGTTATTTGTCTAGTGGGGTTGTTGTTTGTCCTTTGTTCTCTAAGAGGACCATGATGACATCAGGGAGGTGATGCCATGACTTGCAAGTGAATTGGATTTAAGTGAGGGAGGGCTGTGCAAGGTCACCAGCCTCACTTTCTCCTCTGGAGCCATCTGGGTCTAGTGGCCGGATATGGATCAGGACAACTGGAGATGGCCCAGAATGCAGTGGGGGACCTTGGCCTTTTTAAACTAAGGCCTTTAACAGGTCTCAGTTCCACCTAGAGAAGAAAAGGGTACATACAGAAAGGTAAGGGAATTAGAGAGGAAAAGATATGGAAAAGAAACTAGAGGTCTAAGACAAATTTGTTGTCTTTCATAATTTTAGCTAGGGTGGCACACTGGATAGAGCAACTGGCTCTGGAGTTGGGAGGACCTGAGTTCAAATCCAGCCTCAGAGACTTACTAACTACATGACCCTGGGTAAATCACATAACCCTAATTGCCTGCCCCTCCCCCCCAAATAATTTTAGCTGGGTTCGATGCTATAGCTAGTATCAATGATACCTCTAAAATGAAGATATTGGACTAAATAATCTTCGAGTTCCCTCCTAACTTGAAATCTCGTTACCTTATGATCCTATGAGCCTTGATGTCACTGAGTACATATTTACTAACTCTCAGAGTAGCAAAATAATAGATTTTCCTAGCATTACTATTACTGTTATCAACCTAATGGTTTGTGTAGATTGCTACTGGCTTTCTTCACAGTCTTTTAGAAAGGCTAACAGGCCTTAGTGGGGCTCGTTAAAATAATAAATGTATTTTTCTGTTTGTGAAGCTGATTTTTAGAGCCACCTTTTTATGTAGTAAGAGCTCTTTAGGGGGCAATTAAATAAACAAGCTACTGGATTAAGAATAGAAATGGCAAAGATTCTGATTCTAATACTTGGTGGCCTTTAAAATGTGTACAAAGATTGGACAGGAATGCTCCCTTATTTATTATTATTATTTTGGCTTTTGCTCATCCTTCAATTCATAATGCATTTAATATACACTTAATGAAATTGAAAATATTGATTGATTGGGATCATAGGATCCCAGATTGGGACCCAGAAGGGTCAGGACAAGGTGATTGCACCAGCAGATCCCGAATTCTGAAGAAGGGATAACTTTCCAACTCAGGGCAGGTGAATATTAGGAAAAGCTTCATGGAGAAAGTGAAATTTCACCCAAGTCTTAAAAAACAGGTAGAATGTTGTATGTTCTTTCTGTTTATGCCTCTATTATGCATTTATTACATAACATTTAGCACAGATGATATATTTGAAAGTGGAAGTCATGTCTTGGAGTGACCTTTACCATGTCAAACTCATAGTAGGTATTCAATAAATATGGATTGAAGTGAATTGCCCAGGGAATATCTTAGCTGGCTTTCACCGATCAAATCCTCACATTCTTAGATTACTGGAGGTTAGTCATCAGTTTTATACATAAAAGTCCTTTGTCACCATATACATAGAATAATTGACATAAAACTGGTATTTTTATGCACATACTTGCGTGAGTTCAGTATGAACAGAGTTCTATTTTTGATTTTTTTGGGGTTGAATCTATGCAATTTAGCAAGTAAACAAATATCCTTTGCCTCTTCAGAGAAGAAACATCATCAGCAGATTAAAGAGAAGAGGCTGGTTCAATTATTTCATAGTTTCTTGGCATCTCCGCTGTGGCCTGGGAGGGAGGGAAGGGGAGAGTAGACGTGTATCAACTGGCAAATTTGCCTACTTTGTACCAATTCTCACTAGGAAAAAATCTTGTCAGAGAAGTGGCTGAAACTCTTGGCTTCTGTGAGATTTTGTATTTGCTCTGGGTTGTCTTTCTTCACAGTACCCTCATTAGTCCAGATGATAAAGCACTCAGTACTCCTGACATAAAATTGCCCTGAGTCAGGTCACTTTGTTTTAATACTCTAGCAGTGGTGAATCCGGTGCTACCAGTTCAAACCGAGTGAGTGGTTCTGCATGGAAACAAGCCGCAGTGACTACAACAAGCCACAGTACGTGATTCCTGCCTGGTTTGCCTTAGTCACATCACCCCAGACAGGAGCTTCTATTCCAAAAAATTTTCCAAAACCTTTTTATTTTTAGAATTTTATTTTGATCTATATGCCACCTAGCTTTCTGAATATTGCTCTTATCTGATATCAGGTGAACCTAGAATACAAAACTTACTTACCCCTTGCTTTAAAAGTTTTCATCTACCTTAAAATTATTTACCAGCCTACATGTTCTGGTCAGTATCATCTCCATATATGACTTTGGTTCATTAACCCAAGGAAACAGACACATATGCCTATAGCAAAGGATACACATAGTTTACCCAGGAAAACAGTTCCCTACTAAATCCAAACTGAAGAGTTAAGGAAAAGAGGAGAAAAAAGGTAAAGCAAAACTAACTTGATCCTCATTGGAGAGAGGCGGAGGTAGGCCAGTGGAGAGAGCACATGGAGACTTGAAGCCAAATCCAACCTCAGACACTTACTAGTTGTATGACCCTGGGCAAGTTACTTAACCTCTATTTGCCTCAGTTTTCTCATCTCTACAATGGGGATAATAATAGTACCCATCTCCCGAGGTCGTTATGAAGATACCCGCCTGATATCATGATCCTCTTTGAGAACAAAGGGCAAGATAAAAATGAGATGTTTGTAAAGTGCTTAGCAACATGCCTGGCATATAGTGTGTGTTCTATAAATACTGTCTATTGTTATTGTTTATTATTATTATTATTATTATTAGGATATAATTAGGTCTCTTGCCTGATTCTTCCATCTGGGGCCTTTGGCTGCATGTCTGTTTGCATGGCTGGGTTAAATGACTTCCTTAGGCAGTAAGTGAAACATTTCCTTATTCTGCACCTGAAAAGAAGTTAGAGTTATTTTTCTGGAGTTTAACCGGTTTATGCATCATTTCAAACTCACTTGGTTTGCTCATTCAGTGCTGAACTGCTGCTCCAGGGAATTATGGCTCTAGCTCATTTCTCTAATTGGATCAGCTCCATCTTAATATCTGCTTAAGTAGGGAGACATGTGTCTGAGCACGTTGCTTCGAATTTTTTTTTCTCTCTTCAACTGTAGAATGTGCATTCGGTATCTCATTCATAACAAGTCTGTCTATGGAATTAACTGTGTACTGATTTCGCATGACTCAGCTTTGAGTAGTGCACCGAGGGCAATGGACAGGCGCACTGCAGTGTGAGCTGCCGCAACATGTAACTTCTAATGAAGAACATCAAAGCGTAAAGGCAGTAAACGATCTCATCAGGGAAATGTGCGATGGAAAAAGATGGACAGGTCATTTGTAGAAAGTGAGGGGTGTCAAGTTTATAGCCCAAGGGGCCCATGAGAGAGTGAGGAAGGACTGTGGCAGGACCCTCTATGGTGAATGGGGAGAAACCACTTGATTATAAGATCACAGATCCATCTAAGTAGGGGATTGGTATGAATATTCTTAGGGTTAGAAAACATGTTTGGCATGATGAAAGAGAAGCTTTAAAATGCCTGAAAACATAAAGGGAAAGGCCAAGTTACAATTGGCATGATGGTCTGTATTTAATTTCTACCAGGAAATAATAACAGATATTTCTGAGAACCTTCATTGTTCTCAGAAATCCTCCATAGCTCTACTCCAAATATATCAGTTTATGTTTTCAGTAACATTTTAAAATACTGAAATGCTGAAAATCCCCCCTGCCTCCAGCCCCTTGCAATGAAAGGGAATATCAAGGGAAAAAGGGCAGTTGAAACCTGTAAAACCTGTTCCTTCTGAATTAAAAAAACATTTCTTGGAAACCCTCATATTTGGGCTTGGCACAGAACAACTGAGAGCAGCCTGAAATATAAAATAATAAGTAAATAAACAAATAAATATATGTGTTCAATGAACGAATGGTGCTTATGCATACTGCTTTACATGTATTAGCTCAGAGGCTACAAGAGGAAAGCAAGAAGTGTAGAATTTTGTGTTAAACACACACACATACACACACACACACACACAATATCATCCTCAGGGACATACTTACCATAATCGGCTGCTTACTGCTGTGGTCTAATTAGTAGCTGCAGAATTTAGGGCAAGATTGTATGGCAGGCCCAGAAAATCTGTTGCGTCAAAAAAAAATTATTAGTGAAACAGGCAGAAAGCAAAGCAATCAATGGAAACTCAGTTATTGAAATTATTAAGATAATATAAAGATGATATTCTATTTTACAACTCTTATTGGAACGGAAATATCTGAACTGTGCAACACTTTAAAAAACTTAGGGCCCTGAAGACTGGATCATGGACTTTGGAGCTCAGAAAGGTTTGATTTTCTTTTCTGGGAGTATCTAGTAAACCAGTAGTTTATGGGTTTAGAACCATTTCTTGAAGAGAGATTAACCTGAAATCATCTCTCAACTTTTACCAGGTTGTTGTTGTTTGTCCTTCGTTCTCAAAGAGGACCAATGACTATAAGGAGGGTGGTGTGTGATTTATTAGAATAAGTACTGGTTTTGGAGTCTAGAGGATTTGGGTTTGAATTTAGGCTTTGATATTTACTAGCTATGTGAAGTTAACTTCACACGCTGGGTTCTTTGTCCATAAAATGAAGGGGGTTGGGCTAGATAATCTCCAAGTTTCCTTCTGGTTCTAAATGCTATGATCCATATAACTGCTGGAAACTCCAGCGTTCTAACTAGTCTGCCTCAGGTCTCACCCATCTCTATCCTCTGCATTGTGAGAAGTTTACTCTTCTGCTTAGCAAACTTCAGTGGCTCCCTATTTCCTCTAGGATTAATTATAAAATCCTGTTTGGCATTTAAAGCTCTTCATGACCAGGCTCCAACCTACTTTTATGGTCTAATTACAAATTGCTACCATGAATCCACTCTCAGGTTCAGTCAAAATGGTAAGAGAAATGGTTCTTTCTCTCTTGTATTAATAATTAATTATTGAATTAGATCCAAGGATTTTCCCCTTTTCTACTTCTTCATTCAGAAATCAGCCCCTGTAGGTTATTCAGGTAGCCTTGGAAGTTCAGGGCTGATACTGAGAGGGAAAACTCAGATCTGTTCAAAAGATAAAGACATTTTAGTTTAGGTGAAGCATGTTCCAGGTCTGGGAAAACGTGGCTTCCCCCTTTTGTATGAAGAATGATATGAATATAGGTAAGTCTCTTTGACCAAGACTGAATGATCAGAGTCACATACCTCAGACCCTCATTACAATAGGTTCACCTCTCATTGTAATATTCATTTTCTCATTAATTGTTAATCAATCAGAGTTGATTTCCACCCTCAGGAACACCCACTCTTCCAAGGGCAGATAAGTTGAGTGGATTCCATGAGGGGTCTTTGGCATTTGAGAGGGTGACTGACCCCTTTTATTAATTATTGTTAGCATGATTACTAAAATGATCAATTACCCAGAAGTCATATCTTTCGACCTTTTTATGTGCCACACTGGATTCCTTGCCATTCCTTACATTCATAGCTCTATCTCCACACCTTCCCCAGTTTGTCTCTGCATCTGGAATGCACTTTCTCCTTACTGCTACATCTTGGAATCCCCCAATTTCCTTCGAAGTTCATCCTTCCAAAATCTCCTCAGCTGCTTATACCACCTCCTTGTCAAAATGGCCTTGAATTTATTTTTTTAAACTACTTAATATGAGAGGCAGCTGTGGTATAGGGTAGGGGGGCTATCAAACTCAAAGAGAAAGGGGGAGAATGGTTATGGGAGGGGAGACCTGCTAAAGGATATATAAAGATCCCTGTAGGGTGCATATTGGCTTAGAAAACGACATGTTAATATTGTCTATGTTTTATCATATTTTTATTTATTTCATTATGTATTTCCCAATTACATTTTAATCTGCTTTGGGCCAGCCTTGGGAATGTTGTGGGCCACTTTTGGTGAAGTGGATAAAGCCAGCTTTACCATCAGAGGGACCTGGGTTCGAATCCTTCCTCTGACTCATATTGGCTGTGGTCTTGGACAAATCTCAGTGCCCCAGGAAACTCCCCAAGACTGTAAATTGCAAAACAGGTGCCCATTTGTATTAGTAAAGGGAGTTGCCCAGTATATAATAATCATAAATATTTGTTGATTGATTGATCCTTCACTGCACACCTTAAACAGATCTGCCTTTTCTATTAAGTAACCAGCAAACATTTATTTACTCTGCCTAAAGTACTGGGGGAATGTAAGATATAGTTCCTGCTTTTGAGGAATTTATCTAGTTGCAGAAATAAACTTACACACATGGAACAACAGTGACTAATGCAAGCTGATAATCATTTAAGTGGTCAGTCATGTGGTTAAAATCTTAAGAGTTTGAAAGAGCAGATGTATAAAGGCTAGAGTGGTTAGAGAAGGCTGCATGAAGGTGGCACCTGAGAGGGGTGGTGGATTATGAGTGGGATTTGAATAGGCCCAGGGATAAGGGAAGGGGTGTTTGACTGTTGTAGACCACAAAGGATTTTTCCTTCATAGGAACTCATAGTATTTATTGTCTGTATTATTCATTTCACACTTATTAGAGATTGTCTTGTAGTGGTTCTTATATTATTTATGGCCTTTTATTGTTATTTAACTCTTTTTGGAGAAACTCTCCTGATAATTGTGATTCCTGCTTGATCTATCCCCTTTCTAAGCATATGCCTTTCTCATTCAAAGGAGAAGAACGTGAGATACAGAGATACTAAAGACTCTGGTACCAAATCAAGGCTTTCTCTCTCATGTGATTAGAATGTCCAGGGGAGAAAATATTCACAAAAGGAAATATTTGGAGAGAAAGTGGTCAAATCTTGTGCACATCAGAAGGGCAGAATTTGTCTATTCTCAGAGATAGATAAGGCTTATTTTTCAAGAATTGAAAGGCTGTCCTTGCATATGTTGAAGTCTTTACAAATACATTTTTCAAATCTCTGCCATGAACATTGAGGATGGCGCTGCATGGAGACAAGTCAGGTGAGTCAATGTCTCAGGCTCTAGGCACAAAAGTGATTGCTATAGCATCAGAAGCCATCAGTCTAGTTACACTTCTGGCCTTAGAATAGGTTTGGATTAACACCTGTGTTTTCCCTAGTGGTTCAGAAATGAATCGGTGTTCCAGAGAAGTCTTTTATGAGTGACACTCAAAGCTAAACCCGGCATTTCACACGATACCTTGTACAGAGCAGCTTAATAAATGTTTGTTGCATTGGGAAAGAATATTAAATCTGGAGCCAGAAAATTTGTGTTTGAGTCCCAGTTTAGACACAACAATCTGTGTGACCTTGGGCAACTTATTTAATCTCTTTGGGTCTCAGTTTCCCCTTACCCAGTGCCCCAAGCAATTGGTTTACATGGACTAGGGTCAGGCATGGGGAAAGCTCCTTAACTGACCTCTATTTGACTCATTTTGTCCCAACTCACAGTTGCCTCTGGGAAATCTTAGAATATAAATCAAATATAGCTACTGTCTTCTAGGCCTTCACAGATGTGACTAAAAGGACCCCCAACTCTTATGCAAACATTCAAGGTAACAAGTCATAGACATAACAGAGGGCAAAGTAATAAAACCATAAGGTCATAGATTTAGAGTAAGAAGGGGTCTTAGGAATCATAAAATACAATCCTCCTCATTATACAGATGTGGAAACTGAATACTATAGAGTTTAAATGGTTTGCCCAAGATTATAAATAGGAAGTGACTAGCGTTGGATTTGAACCCAGATTCTTTGGCACCAAATCCAACTTGTTTTGGTGTAATATTGTCTGTTGGCCAGTAGAATAAGAGGATCTAAGGTTGGTATGTGTGGAATTGATGACCAAAACACTATGTGGACAATGCGCAAGTCAAAGTCGTATTTGGGGATCATTGCAGGAGACAGAGCCTTACTTTTGGATGGTCTTGTGGTAGGTGGCTATGCCTTTTGTAGCAACAATTCGGCTAGCAGCTGCTATAGGGGTGTAAGACCCAACAGGACTAGGCATAAAAGCTGCTGGCATAGGCTCTTTGATCTGCTTTACTAAGGAAAGTAACTTTAAGGAGCTAACAACCTCAGTTTAATCACACGTACATATATCATTAACTTAGCTCAGGAGGAAAAGCCAGCACTCTGAACTTCAGAATAAAATACAAACAAATGACAAACAGAAACAATATAAACAGACGAAATCACAGTGCAGTTACCAGAAAAACACCAATATCTGTCTGGGTTATCAAAGCTGGGGAGTGGGGGCAGGCAGTTACACAGCTTGCCCAGAGTCTCAACACTCCTTCCATAAGTGAGCCCCCGAACAAAACATCTGGGTTTCTTCAAAGCTAGGGGGCTCTTAACAATGGCTTGCCCAGAGTCACACGCTAGTCTTCCAGTGAGTGAGAGCCCCAAAAGTCAATCACCAACCTTGGATCTTATATACCCATCTCAGGGCCCTGGGGCACTTGATTATCTCAGTGCTGAGAAGCACTCAAACAACAGTGAAAAATCCCATTTAGGGTGTGGGAAAGTTAGTCCCTAGTACCACCATATACAAGTCAATGACTCCTTATTGTCTTAGTGCTGAGAAACGTTCCAAGACAAGATCCCACTTTATCTTTCCCATAGGAACAAAGGCCAGAATCATTAAAGGCACTTAGGAGAAGAACAGCTAAAAATACTACCTTAATAACTGATACACCTTTGAGTTTTTGTTTGCCTTTCCCCCATGGCTGTCTCATCTGCTGTTGTGAGAAGCAAAAGAACTTCGTGGCTAATACTACTTTAGGGAGTCTGTGTGACAGGTCAAATTATACTATCCAGAAAATGAAAAATTTTACAGTAAGAAACATGATAGGAAATTATAGTATGGGGAGGATATGCTTTGGTCTTTCTGTAGAGGTGGTAACCTGACAGTGCCCTCTGGAATGCCCTTTTTTGGGCAGTCACACAAATGCTATTCATCAGCACTATGTTGAACAACCAGGGGAGAAGGCCCATTATTAGTTCAAATCATTTGTTTCCCCATATCGTGGCTTAGGCCATTACTCTTCCAGTTCTGGGGTCACATTTTTGAGCTGCTTCTCCCTAGGAGGTTGAAGAGAAAGTAGATGAATCTTTCCAGGGGCTCCCTTTATTTTGTTTTAGAAGTCTAGGCCCTAAAATGCTTGAATTTGTGGTTGCTAGAGAGGTAACCCCTAGGTTGGTTCTGTTCAGGATCTCCCCTTTCTCCCTCTGGAACTCTTGGTCTTGAGTTCTTCAAGAACTTGGCATTGTTCAGGAAGTGTCTCCTTCTCTTTCTGTGAGCCTGTGGTTCAGGAATTCTCTACACTCAACCAGAAGGCTGGGGTCAGGAACTCCCACCACTCAGCCATGTTATTCCTTTTTCCATGAGTGCCATCTTAAAAGATGGCTGAAAAATTATGCCACTGCCTTTCCACAGCTGGTTCTGCAAAGTCAAAGTCTAGGAACTCTCTTCTCTGGCTTCGTGGGCGAGAGTACATCTGATTGCAATGTTCCTCCGTTCCAGGCAACCCAGCTCCTGGGGTGGAGGTGGAGGAGGCTGCTTGCATGCACGCACATTTTTTTTTTTCCATAAAAGAACCAAGTTCACTCTTAGCTCTTTAGTTCTTTGAATCTCTCAGAAGACAGGTAAAAATGTTAGGGCAATCTGCAATGATAATTCCATTTTAGAGACCAAGATGAAAGAAATGGCTCTTCTCTTCAATAGCCTGAGCCACCCAATTCATTCCCAATTGGTCTACAGCAGCTCAGGTTGTTCAATACATCCCTGATCAATGAAACTTGAGGAGATGTCTTTATCCTCAGTAGGGCGTGATGAAGCAAGCTCCAGTAGGTGCCTAGTGTCAAACAACTCCATAGACTGGAGTCTATCTCCACAGGGAGAGGTGATTAAAGTTCTAAAAAATGGTCCCCCCCAATAAACTCATCATATTGTATAATAAGGGGGTTCAGCTGGATGACTTCTAACAGAGCCTCCAGCTCTACATTTATATCCATGACCCTGAGAACTAACTACCTATCCATAACACAACTTCTTACTGGCGACTTCCAGCATGACAGAGTCTTGTTAATCACTGTCGTAGTAATTTTAACACCCATGCACGCTTCTGTGTGTTCGATGATAAATCTCAAATCTCATTAGTTATGTTGCCCACTACAATACCTCTAATAATATGCTTCCCTGACTTCAACTATTATATGGGTGTTCATTAAAAGTAATTGCCTCCCCAGGTAAAAAGTATTCTGGAAGTCTGTGCCCACCAAAAATATATCTTCCAAGCCCTCATGGATGTATTTATTTTTACTAGTCAACCAGAATCTGCTATCATTTCAAGAAATTTAATACAACGGTGAAAGACCGAAGTAAAATATTTACCTTAGAAACCTGGGGTATGCTGTCATGAATACATATTGCTGTTTTTGAAGAGGACCCATGGCATAATGGGGTGATGTCTTGACTTGGCGTGAATCAGATTTAAGTTAGGTAGAGTTGCACAAAGTCGTCAGCCTTGCTCTCTCTTCCCGAGTCATCAAAGTCCAGTGGCAGAACAAAAGTCAGGGTGACTGGTGATGGCCCAGAATGTAGCGGATGACCTTGGCATCTTTGATGCTTGACCAAGCGCTAAGTGCTCTGCAGTGCCTGCTTCAGCTGCCTTCATGGCCATTGGAACAAATTGTTCTCATCCACCCAGTCTGCTGGAGAAAGTCTTCACATGCTTGGGATAGACATCTCCTTAATTCAGTGACAAGGTTGAAGGCCTGTGGGTTACCCTCCACCTGGTTTAGCCCATCTGTCAGGACAGTTTTACTGGAGTGTGGCCACTGCACATGCTACACCTGCTTGGAGCCACAGATGAGAGGTACGTGAAGGTGGACACCTAAGGTGGATGAGCAGATCTGAAAAGGGCTTCTTGGCCTGCTCTCACACCAGAGGTGTCAAATTTGAGATTTAACACCCCATAACTCCCCAAAATATAAACCTTCAGTGAGAAAGAGTGGACATGTCAGGAACATGTGGTCAGGGTTCATGCGCAAGGGTGGTGGTAGTACATACATAGAGAACATGTGGCCAGGGGCATGTATATGAAGGGACAGCTCACTATAGTGCTGCCTATGTCATTTGGTGAAATTCTCACACCATTTCTATGAACACTATTCCCCTCTAATCCTATGTGGTGTGAAGTTTCTGCCAGATGTATGAGCAATGGTGGTTTTTTCTGGTTAAGTAGTCCCTTCTAGGTGTTACTCCCTGCTCATCCTGTGTGGTTGCTATGCAAAGTTGCTTTGTTGATTCTTTAGTTGATACTGGTCATTGCCAGTTTTTCAACTTCTCTAGGTAGGGGTTGAAAAATTTTTTCCCTGCTTCCAGTTTCTGGCTTCAGCTGGAGTCCTTAGTTAAGGTGCCATCTGTCCTCTTGGGAAGATGAGTAGGCTCTACCTTACTTTTATTTAAAGCTTTTTTTTGGTTCTAGATCTTTTAGGAAGCCAAAAACTTTTACACACTTAGTCATCAAACTAGGAAAAAATTCTCCTCCCCCCCACTTTTTTTCTACCCTCTGAAGGGTCTATTTGTTCCTCATGACCTTGGCTAGAATTGACTTTCGTCTCCAAAATGAGATGGCTAGGTGCCAAGCTCTTTTGAACATAGAGCAGAAACACTCCTTGCTAACTAGTGTCTTCCAAATATAAATCTATTTTCTAACCTGTATTTCCTGGCCAACAAGGGCTACATCTTTGTCAGGAGTCTTTCTCTGACTTAGTGTCAGAAAGTCTATGTCACTTGATACTTACTTCTTGTATGGAAGGCATCTATATAGAAGCTACTTTTCTTTCCAGCGTATTGTCCAGGGCTCCAGGGGTCTGGTGTTCTTCAGTGCCTCAACTCCAGAACTCTTTTGTTCTCCTACATCCATGAGTAGAAGGGATAGAAGGAAAAGACACAAGAGCAATACTAAGCCCAGGGAGCAAGGTTTTTTTTTGCCTTGCCTAACTGCATGCCTGACCTCTCATAAAACCCTTTCCAAGTCTTGAGACTGAGCTACTTGTCACCTCTTCGTTTCTTATCTTCCACTTTACTGTTTGCTTATTGCCTCAGTTGAGTTCAGCTATCTTCCCTGCCTGTCTTGCTACTACTCTCTGCAAGGCTTGCCACCTGATGGGTATTTGACCAATTTGGATAGAATCTTAGAATTTGGTCATTTCTTACTGATGTATTATAAATAGAGTTAAGTTTTTAAAATGAAAAAAAAAAAAACCTTAGTACCTGGTTACCTTAACTGATTTCCTTGCTAATTTCTGTGTCCTAGATTCCATTGCCTGAATAATAGCCAGGATCATCCTAACAGACTCATAGCACCACTTCCTTCCCCAGTGCCAAATTAGGCCTACAAAAATCAGTTCAGTGCATTGTTTCTTCAGATAGCTTAAGCTAAACATTTTATAATAGCCTTGTTATTTGTAGACAGTAAAGATTCCCATCCATTTTTGAATAATGTCTCCATTTCTTAACTGCTGAAACCTTGCTAGCTCAAGACAAGTGAATAACATTTGTGCTTAGTTTAAAGAGAAAAGAGATTGGGGGGGTGAGATAAAATGAAGGGAGAATGCAGAGGAGACTGGCATTGGGTAGAATGGAGGAGGAGGAGGAACTCGCTAACATCTTTTCGCTATTGCATGATAGAATTGGAAACCACTCATTTCACTCTTAAAATGGGGCATATAATTTTCATAGTCTCAGGTAACTCACTGAGTGATTAATGGGAAAGCTTAAACATCATTTTGGTGAAATGCTGAGTGGATTTCTCTGTTCCTCCATAAGTAAAATAGACTTGTACTTTTCTTCTTTTTTTTTCTTTTTGGCTTTTAAATAATCACTTTAACTTTTCAAAGAAAGCCACCTATATGCAACAGGAGATTTTAAAATATAAATAAAATAATAAAGGTGAACCTTGGACAAATGAAAGGACACCCTAAGATTTAAGAATTTTATGAACTTGAAGATTATGTCAATCTTTATAACATCCTAATGAGACCACAGAAACTGAAGAATGGGGAAGAGGGGAAATAAATATTTAAGAAATCTTTACTTTGGGACAAGAGGGTTCCCAGACTCTGAGCTTCCCAATCCTTGTTGATCACTGGTGCTGTTAGTTGCTCAAGAAGGCACATTGACCTTTTTCAGGGCACAAGGGCCCCATTTGATGTTCCAGAGTTACTCTGACCCAGAAGCCAATGTAATGGGTATTTAGTTGTAGGCTACCCTCAATTATTCTTTTATCCTCTATTATCCTTTTCATATCTAAATCAGTCAGCCCAGTGATTCAGTATGATTCATTAAATGTTTATTTTCAAGTTGTTAAATTTTTTTTTCAATAAACGTTTAAGTACCTCCTATGTGCAAAGCCTTTATGCTAGGCCCACAAATAGATTACAGAGATGGAGGAGACAAGCTCCCTGCCCTTTAGACAAGCCTGAAGATAAGATGTATAAACTAAAATAGCATGTGATAAATATAAAATGAGAAGAAATAGTCTTTTGAGAGTTCAGGAAAGGGAGAAAGGACTTCTGATAGAAGGAAATTGGGAAGGCTTTCTGGCATTTGAGTAAGATTTCATCAGGTAGAGATGGGGAGAGCATAAGGAAAGGTCCTGAGCAGAGGCACAGAATTTATGAAGCTCTGGATGTGTTTGAGAGAATGGCGAGCAAACCAATTTTCTGAGAACATAAGGTAGTTGAAAGGGAGAAATGTGAAGTAAGGCCGGAAAGACTTGTTTGGCCCAAGTCATGGAGGACCTTGAAGGCCAGGGTAGGAAATGGGGAGCTGTTGAAGGTTTTAGGCATTCAGAGTAATGCATTAGGAAGCTTAAACAGGTACTGATGTTGAGGTCAGGGAACCATATGTTGAGGTCAGGGAACCATATGTTGAGGTTTAGGGGTGCCTGGGACCCCAAACATGCCTGGTCGGTCCTGCCAAATGAATTCGACCCAAGCCTTCTTACATCCAAAGAAAAACAAAGTTTATTAAAGATTCACCATATTGGTTAGACTCTAAAGAGTCTTAAGTGTTTGTGATGCTTGTATTGCCAAGCAGGCCAGATTGAATCTGAAGTAGATTGAATCTGAGCCCTTTCATGGAGTCTAGATGGACCTTATATACACAAAGGTTGTGGGAGGGATCTAGGGTGGTCAAGCAGTCTGGGGTCATGGGAGGAGGGGTTTAGGGAGGATCTTGATGGGATTGAGGTGACTGGGGGGACTGGAGTAAGGTCAGACTCCAGGAATGGGGTTAAGGGTGGGAAATAGCTGAAGGCTACTTGGAGATGACAGACAATGGAGGACTAGGCTAGTTTAAGGGTAACAGATTTGGGTATAGATATTTTGATAGGATCAAGGCCGGAGGCAATCGGGAAGGTGACCAGACAATGGAGGTAGCAGACAACAGATCTGGGCATGAAAAGCCAGATCAAGTGGAAAGATTCAGGGTGGGTTTCAAGTGGGTTCCCAGAGCCTGTACCCCATCAGTGGTATCTGAAGTAGGGAAACCAATTAGGAGGCCTTTACAATAATTCAGGGGAGGTAATGAGGACCTAAACTATCATGGTAGTAGAGAGAATGGAAAAGGGACAATGGTTGAAGTCACGGCAGTATATAAGATCCACAATGGGGAGAATGTAACAAGGGATGAGGGCTGAAGACAAAACCTTGGGTGATGTGTATATTTAGGGATCAGAAGTGATAACAGCCAGCAAAGGAGAAAAAGGATAAGTTGGGGGGAGGGGCAGATCCAGGCTTCAAGGAGGCAGTGACACCTGTAGAGAGTTCCTGGGAACTTATTCAAAATCCTATGAATTTTCTTTTTTAATTGTAAAGTGACTCGGCACAGAAATCCAGCACACTCAGTATAACACAGAAAAGCAAAGAAATAGAATAACAGCAAATATAGCACAAAATGGAGTCAGTTACAATGTTCTCTCCAAAATCTACTTTCGACAAAAGTAGTACCTGACTACATTCTGGAATATTCTGCATTTTCTCTTGTTAAGAATTGCTGTTGAATTCTTTTGCTATATCTCTTGGAGGGTCCCCTTTTCTGCTAGTTATGAACTAGTTCATAACTCTTTGCCCCTTGTTATAAGTTTTCATGGTACCATATATAACCAGCCAAATGTTGACCAAGAAGGACTTTCTAAAGCCCTCCCCCACCCCCAAACAGAATAGAGGCAGAACCAATCCTTTCTATCTCCTCCCATAGGACTTGGTGGGGGTTTAAATCAGCCTTTAGATCACTACCTTCTTTCTCTTTCTACTCCCACCTCCTTTTCTTGCCAGGAGGGTGAGAATTTTACCCTTTTAGCCTAGAGGAAAACTGTTCCATAGGTCCATATGACTGCCCTTCATCTGCTCTTTTAAGTAGTTTTTAAAAATACAGGTTATTATTTAAAAATTATAAAAGCTCAGAGCTCTGAGATCAGAACAATTTTTGAGCGCTAAGACAGCCCTTGACCTATTTAATTCTTGCATATTCAAGTTAGTCACTGCTCTTTCCTCATTTGCCCTCTGTATTCAATTAAAGACTCCCAAATAATTGAGGTGATTTTATCTTTATCTAGAGAAAGACGTCTTTGCAATACTATATTGCAAATTTGAATAACAATCTACAACAGGGGTGGGGAACCTGTGGCCTCAAGGCTCATGTGGCCCTCTAGGTCCTCAAGTGTGGCCTTTTGACCAAATTCAAACTTCACAGAACAAATCCCTTTAATAGAAGGATTTGTTCTGTAAAACTTGGATTCAATCAAAAGGCAGCTCCCAAGGACCTAGAAGGGCCTTGAGGACACAGGTTCCCCAACCATGATCTAAAAGGAAATAGATTTAGGCTTTAAACCTCCATCCTTTTGAACATAAATAAGAGGAGGAAGAAAGACAAACCACCGGCTGCTTGGGGTTCTTTTCTTCGGGGAGTAGTCCCATTACTTCTCATCAGGATTTTTTTCACTGAGCAGAGAAGGCAATAAAGGAAAGATGCTCTAGCGGTGTAGCCCCTCAATGCTTAATGTCAATGCCCATTTAAAGAATCTTCCATTGCAGATGCTACTGCTGCTGCTGCTATGTCCACTTTCTTCACTCCTTCCTGTTGCAGACTCATTCAGAACTTCCCTGGACAGGTGAGATACTCCCTCAGCTTCAAACCATTCAGACCATTCAGTCCCCTGGGCTGGGAACACTATGAATCCCACAGTGCCTTGTGAGGGTTCTAAAACTACTTCCTTTGTCTGCAGAGTCTGATGCTGTCTGAATACCTGGTGACATATAAATCAATACTGCCATTACAAAACTAACATTTCTCAGTTTTTTCCTGTCCCCTCGTTATATCCCAACATTACTAAAATAAGATTATGTATGAAAAGAAGAAAACCATTATTTTTTGATAAAGGGGTGGGGGAGAAATATACCTTAAATAATTATCATATGAATATACACTTTTAAAATTTTCCATTCAAATAAAGGTGTTTCATTCATTTTTGTTCTCACCTGCCCTCTCTGTCTTCATCACTTTCATTGTTCTCATACAAAGATCACAGTTTATAGCTTGTGTTAATATTTTGTAAGTTAGGCTTTGGAATTTGGATCAATGAAGTAATTTTAATACAAGATAGAATATGATACTAACGGGAGTTGTGAACTGCTCTAGGCTGAGTTCTGCCTAATTCTTTCAGTAATGTGAGTTTTGTTGGAGATCTAGAGCAATGAAACTCGGTTTGGCTGCTTAAGCACTGAAATCCCGCTGGATTTGAAAGAACTACTGATGAATCAGGAATTAATTTTGTGGCACATTTAAATGCATGTGTGCTTTTAATGAGTATATAAAGATCAAGTGAGTTGATTGTCAACTTGTAACTTCTTGCTGGGTATATATGGGAGAATTAAGTACACGTGTCAGTACATTGCATTTGACACCACATTGCCAAAGGCATAATCAAAGAGAGTGTCAGGATTCTCAAATATGATTGCTTATTACATGGTAAACTCAAGTTAATTTTTCTTTGCAATATGTGGAAAAATATGAATTAATACACATATTTTTGCTCTGATCATGATGTTCTGGGAACATAGCTGCTATATAAACTAAGGTCATGCTGTACTCAAATACTGCAGAATGAATACTGCAAAAAGAATAAACCAGAATTGGGGGGTTTGTGTGTTTACTTTTGAAATTTTCTATGCAAAAATGTCACTTAAAATGACCTTAACATATAGAGCTTGTAGAAAGTTTAGCAATTCTCTAGAGAAAATAATCATGGAATCTCAAAGTTGGAAGGAACTTCAAATGCCATTTGGTCCATCCCATACGTGACTGAAAATCCTCTCTGAAATATTACTAAGAAATGATCATCCGTTAGTGAGGGGGAAACTTTCATTTAATCAAGTTCTAATTATTAGGAAATTTTTTCCTTACATCAAGTTGAAATATATTTGCCCCAGGGCCAGGCATTTCAAGTGCAATCAATGAGAAAGCCCTTCAAATCTTGAAGATGGTTATTATGTTTTCTTAGACCTCTTCTCCATCCTAAACTTCTAACTATTCTTGGTCTAGCACAGAGGTCCTCAAAGTGTGGTCTGCATACCTCTGGGGTTCCTTGGGCTTTCAGGGGGTCTACAAGGTCAAAAATATTTTCATAATAATACTAAGATGTTATTTAACTATTAAAATATCCCTCCCTTTTCCAACTGCAGTCATCTTAACTTTTGTCTTGCCACTGGACTTTGATGACTTTGGAAGAAAAAGTAAGGCTGACCACTTTGCACAGCTCTGCCTCACTTAAATCCAATTCACCTGCAAGTCAAGACATCACCCTCATGATGTCTGTATCAGGCCAGATTTTCTCTGCATATTTTAACCAAAACAAAATATCATTACAGATTAAACGCAGAAGCAGATATGAGAATCCAACTGTCTTCTATTAGACCAGATATCAAAGATATTTGCAAAAATATTTAAAACAGTGCCACTCTCCTTAAACTAATTTCTTTTGTTTTGGAAAATATAGCTATTTCCATAAAAATATGTTATTTATGTTAATATGTAATGGGCTTATTGTTATTTATAAGGAAATACATATTTTTAAAAATTATCATTTTAAAATTTTAATACAGCAAATATGAATGGATATAACTCATGTAAACAAGAGTTCTTTAGAATCCTCAATCATTTTTAAGAGTGAAAAGGGATCTCGAATCCAAACAGTTGGAGAATTGCTAATCTGTTTTGGAAGCCCTTTCTTCACTATTCTATTCACCATCATTTGCATAATTTTCCCCTTTTCAAATGGCCTTCTGCGAAGGTGGTAACTAGAACTAGACAAAATAAACTAGGTATGATATGATGATCTGGACAGAATATAAGGGGAATGCCATCTCTCGATCTGGGCATATTACTTTTCTCTCGAGACATCTTAAAGAGACATTGTCCTTTCTGGCTGCCTTATGGAACTGTTGGACTCTAACATCATCATCCCAAAACTAAAGGTGCCATGTAGATCAGGTATAGGACATTTATTTACTCAGTAGTATACTGGAAATTGAGATTCACACAAAGAGCCTCTGACCTTCTCAATGACATTCCACACCAAAGCCCAAGCTCTAATTTGTGTTTGGTATAATGAGTTTCACTGTCAGTTAAGTTCTATACTCTTAGATCCTTAGTGACCACCACTGTCTTGATGTACAATTTTTCTCTATGCTTCCAAAGTTGTATTAGTGTCCAGCACAAAGCAGTCTGTATAAGGGAACACAAATCTGTACAAATCTAGATATGGCAGCAAGGCAGCAATGGCGCATATGTGAAGCAGTTGATCAAGCCTTTGAAAGCCAGCTTATACTCTTCATCCTTGCCAACTCTAAATGGTGTTGAAAGGGTCAGGTCAAATTGTCCTTCTGCCTTTGATTGTGAGATCATTTAGAGTTTTAGCAATGATTTCATAACGTCTTTTTAAAAAGTTGGTATTGATGTCTTATTTTAATGTCACCATAATTTCCCCCAGTTTCCGTGTCAGAGGGCAATCCCATTGAACAAATAATATTTTTTAAAGACAAAAAAGGGGGGAAATGAACATAACTGATTGATTAACACATTGAAAAAGTCTGAAAATACGTGCCAATATACTACACTTGTGGATCTCCTACCTCTGCAGAGGGATGGGGTAGAGGGTGTCTTCTCATGTCTCTTCTTTGGAGTCACGATTGATCTTTGTAATTTTGCAATATTAGTTTTTTTTGAGGTTGTTCTTTCCATGTAATTTCTTTTAACATTTTAATTTATTGTTTATTTACTTTCAACATCTTTTTTTTAAGTTTTGATTTCCAAATTCTCTCCTTCCTACACCCATTGAGAAAGCAAGCAATATGATATCAATTAAAATGTGAAATCATACAAAACATGCTGTGGGCGTGCCATACTTCAAAAAAAGCAAGAAAAATAAAGCAAGTGAGAAAATTGTGCTTCAATTTGCACTCAGGAGTTCTTTCAGGAGGTAGACAGCATTTTTTCATCATGAGTCCTTTGGAATTGTCTTGGGTCATTGTATTAAACAGAGTAGCCAAGCCTTTCACAGTTGATCATCATTACAACTTCGCTGTTACTGTCTTTCCATTTATTTTGTTGCATTCAAGTATATTATGTTCTTGGCTCTGATTACTTAATTCTGCAGCTGTTCACATGTGTTTTCCCATGCTTCTCTATATTCATCATATTCATTATTATAGTATAGTAATATTCCATTACATTTATGCACCACAATTTGTTTAGCCATTTCTCAATTGATGGATATTTGCCTTTGTCATCATAAAAAGTGCTGCCACAAGTATTTTGGTGTATATAGAGACTTTCTTCTTATGCCTAGTAATAGAATCTTTGGGTCAGAGTATGGACATTTTAGTCACTTTACATAATTCCAAATTGCTTTCCAATATGGTGTATCAGTAATTAAGGTGGGACTTTTTTTTTTTACTGTTTTCTCTTTTGGAGCACTTATTTAATCAGGTGCCCTTGATGAGTCCAGCCTTTGTTTCTGTGATTAAATCAGGAGTCTTTGATGACCTGTTTACCTCAAGAGAAAGCCTAGTTTACATGGGTTTGAGTAACATGTTGTGATGCCCTTTGACCCTGAACAGGATATATATACTCAGAGATTGGCGTTTTGCCTTTGGGGCTCTCACTCACTGGAAGAGTGTTGGTGTGGAGACTCTGGGTAGCTGCTGGAGCCCCACCCCAGCTTTGGAGAAACCCAGATGTTGATGCTTCCCTGGTAACTATATATTAGTATGGATAGACTGGTTTGTGCTTTTTGCTCTGTTGATACTGTCTCTGTAATTTCTATTTGTATTTGCTCTGAAGTCCAGGGTGCTAGCTTTTTCCCTTGAACTAAGTGAATGATATATGTATGTATGATTAAAGTGATATTGTTAACCCTTCAACATTGCTTTCCTTAGAAAAACAGATCAAAGAATCTGTGCTGGCAGTGCTTGTTGCTGATCCTGTTGGGTCTTACACTCCCACAGCAGCTGCTAGCCACTTTTTACATATGGTTGTACTGATCCGTAACTCTACTAGCAATGCACTTGAGGGTGCCTAACTTCCACAACCCCTCCAACACTGACTATTCTATCATCTATCATCTATCATCTATATACTATTTTATCATCTTTGCCAATTTTCAGGATGTGAGTTGAAACCTCAGACCCTGAAAATTGGCAAAGGGTTGTTTTAATTTGCATTTCTCAGCCTATGTATCTCCCACAAGCTATTCCTCTACCTCACCTTAGCCACACACAAAGATGGTCATATCTTTGATCTTTCTGTCACCCACAAATATACCACCTCTTTCTTTAAGAATTTTGAAATCGCCTTATCCAACCATAATCTATTGGCTTTTTGCCTCTCCTTCTGCCTTTCCTTACAAAACCCTATTGTTAATCCTCACCATGACCTCAAATTCCTTGAGCCTTCAGTTTTCTCCCAGACCATCCCCCCTGCATTTTCTTCTTTTTCTCCTCATCTTGACCCCTTGGTGAAACAATTAAACTGCCTACTTTTCTCCTCTCTTGAATCCCTATCCAAACCTCAGCCTTGGATCACTCCTTCTGCCATTCATCATCTTTACTCCTACACATGTGCTGCTGAATGAAGGTGGGGGAAATCCCTCTACTGTTCTGAGTGAGTCCAATACAAATGTGTTACACAACCTCTACTGGGTCCTCACTGTTGCTAGGCAATCCTACTATACTTCCCTTATCAATTCACTATCCCACTCTCTACAGTAGCTCTTCCAAACTTTTTTATCCCTTCTCAAACCTCCCATGGCTCTCGCTCTGAAGGGGTAAGATTTAACCCCTCTTAGGTACGTAAAATTATACAGACCGAGGCCTTGATTCAATTGCAAAGTTAGCCCCTCTTAACTTGACTCAATTGCAAATCTGGCACAAGTCTTATCTCCTAAAGTAGAAAGCCCTGGGAACACAAGAAGGAGGTTCCTCCCTGGGTCCTGGCCAAGACCCTGAGATGGACAGGTGTCCTGGAGCTAGCCACTCCAAGGACGCACTGTGCTTAGAGACCTTGAAGGGACTGGCCTCCTTTCAGGGCCTTGCATAAGATGCAGCATTTGCCAAAAACATCTGGCCTGATGCCTTCTTTGTTCCCAGCATTATATATGCCATAACATTTGGACCCTAAATTGGAATCTCACCCCACCCCCACCCCACCCCACCCCATATCCAATCTGTTGCCAAAGTCTGTTGATTTTACCTTGGCAACATTTTTTGAATATACCCCCTTCTCTCCTCTAACACTGACACCACATCAAGTATGGGCCTCATCACCTCATGCCTGGACAACTGTAATAGCCTATGGCTCAGTCTGCCTGGCTCAAGATTCTCCCCACTCCAATGAATCCTTCATTTAGCCAAAAAAGGGATTTTCCTAAAGCACAGTTCTAATCATGTTAGCCCTTTACTCAATAAACTCCAGTGGCTTCCTATTGCCTCCAGGAGCAAATATAAAATATCCTTCAGAATGTAGCCTCCTCCTACCTTTCAAGTCTTTTGGTACCTTACTCCCACACACATACTCTCCATTCCAGTGACACTGGCCTCCTGATTGGTCCAGGAAGAAGACATTCCATCTCTTGACTCAGGGGCATTTCTCTGCCTAGGACTATATGGCTAGGCCCCATGCCTGGAATATTTTCTCTCCTCTGTTCTGACTAATGACCTCCCTGGCTTCCTTTAAATCCCAACTAAAATACCATCTTTTAGAGGAAGCCTTCTCCAACCCTTCTTAATTCCAGTACTGTTCCTTTTAAAATTATTTATTTGTCCTGTATAGAGCTTGCTTTGTATATATTTGTCTGTATGTTGTCTCCCCTACTAGAGTATAAGCTCCTTGTGGCCCAGAACTGCCTTTTGGCTATTTTTGTGTCCCCAGGGGCCTAGCACAATGCCTGGTGTATAATAAGCACTTAACAAATATTGATTGATTGGTTGATGTCTTCTTTTTAGTGATTTGGAATATTCTTTCATATGGTTGCTAATAGTTTGCAATTCTTTTTTGAAGAACTATATGCTCATTTCCTTTGACCACCTATATACTGGAGAATAGCTTCTTTTTGATACACATATACTCACACACAGATATATGTGCATATATATGTGTATATAGGTATATATGTGTGTCTTTTGAAGACATACACACAAAAATGTATACAAAAGAAGCTGCTATCTTAAATACATATGTAATATACTATATGCATTATATAATATATTGTATATTATATGTGTGTAAATATATACATAAATGTGTATGTATATGCACGTGTATGTACATTCATACAAGGGGTGTGTGTATGATTCCGAAACTCTTGTCAGAGAAGTACAAAGTTTTTTTCCCCATTCAACCATTTTCCTCCTTATCCTAGGTGCCTTTGTGTATAACAAAAATTATCTATTTTTGTCTTTTGTAATAGTCTCTATCCCTTGTTTGGTTAAGACTACATCTCCTACCCATGGTTATAAAAGATATATGATCTGATGGCGTAATTTTTCATGAATTATCAACAAAAGTCATCAAATCCTAGAAAAGTCTGTATTTCATATAGATGCCTTTCAGCATGGCCAGCTGGTGACTGTTTCTGTCTTCTCTAGCTCAGCGCTTATTCCATATTGAGAAAACCGTATGACCCACATACTTGACAAAGGATTACAAACTGGCTCTTGTCAACTGACATCTTCAGACCAGAACTTTCCAGTTGACATAACATTTTTATCTGTCCTTTCTCATTTTCTTTCTTGGTCTTTCCAAATACAAGTAGGTCATCCAGGTACGCCAGCACTTCTGTGTAGCTCATCTATTCAACCAGCTGCTCCATAGATCATTGAAAAGTGGCAGTTGCCCTTGAGATTCCCTGGGGACATATGCTCAAACTGCAAAATCTTGCTGGGCAGACACAGGCTGTCTTCTTGTTTTTAGACCACCACCTGCTACTAATCGCTACCATTTATATAGCACTCACTAGGTACCAGGCACTGTGCTAAGCACTTTCCATTATTATCTCATCTGACCCTCATGACAACCCTGAGAGGTAGGTGCTATTATCATTGCTCTTTACATATGAGGTCAAGTGACTTTCCCCAGGGTTGCAGAGATCGGAAGGACTCAGGTCTTTCTTGACTCCAGCCTTGGTGATCTATTCATTGGGCCACCTGATGGCTCACTAGTCTCTTGCACTTTTCCACTTCAGTCACCAGTGATTTCAGTCCTGTCTTTGCAGGGTGTCCCATCCAGGAGTAAATGGTTCCTCGTCAACTGGACGTGGCAACACTACTAAGGACCTCACCTTGCCATAGTGAAGGCTTTGACCTGACTTCTAATGGAGCTTGCCTGTTTTTGCCAGATGTCAGCTTCTTTATTTAATTCGCATTTTGGGACAGTCCATCCCTTTGTGAAAGTCTGGAGTCTTATTTTTGATACATCTATGCAGATGATATTATAGTTTACCTAGAAAATCCCAGGGGATCAGTGAAGATAGGACTAGGGATTAATTAACAGCTTCAGGAAAGTAGCAGGTACAAAATAGGTAAGCAGAAACCATCAGTATTTCTGTAGAGAAATAAGACAAATAGAGAGGAAACAAGCAAAGGAAAAATTCTATTCAAAGTAACTACAATAAATATATAAAATATCTGGGAATCAACCTACCAGAACACATTCAGTAGCTATATAAATATAGCTATGAAACTCTCTTTATAGAAACAAAGGAAGACTTACATATTTGGAGAGAATTCATTTTTCATGACTGAATTGTGCCATTATAATAAAAATAAAAAATACAAATCACTACTTAATTTATAAGTCTGGTGTCATATCAAGCAAATTGCTAACTGTAGAACTAGATAAAATAACATTCCAAATTCATTCAGAAGAAAAAAACGTTAAGAATTTTAAGCTAAGTGAGTGAAAAATGTAAGAATGGAGAAAGCCTATCATTAGTAGACATTTAATTATATATAATAATAATAACATGATATATTATATAATAACGATATTTTAAAATGAGCCATTTGGTACTGGCTAAGAAACAGAAAAGCAGATGAGTGGAACAGAATAAATAAGTGAGACCCAGAAGAAAGTGAATACAGTAGCATGGTATTCACTAAACCCAAGAATACAAACTATTTGGAGAAAGAAAGGCTTTCTTTTCAGAAGAAACTACTGGCAAAGCAGTTCCGGAGAGCAGCTGGCTGGACAAAAAAGTTAGATCATCACCTCACACAGTATATAATCCGATAAGCTCTATATGGATAAACGTAAATGTTCACAGCAAGAAGAGGCACCTTTTAGAACTATGGTTAGGTAGGGATTCCATAACCAATATAGTGATAGGTGTGATCAAAAGTCCAAGTAGACAATTTCAGTTATATGAAATTTTAAAGCTTTTGTATGAACACAATCAATGCTACTAGAATTACAAGAGAAACTGTCTCTGAGAAAAAATGTTTTTGTCAGCTAACTCAGATAAAATCCTTATTTCCAAGTTAGAGAATTGGCACAATTATGTAAGGCTAAGCACCACTGATGGATGAGTGAATAAAGTATAGGAATAATTTTCAAAAAAAGAATTGCAAATCCATCAGCAATCACGAAAAAATTATCTAATTGCTAAAAAGAGAAGAAAAGCAAATTAAAGTAGCTCCGAGGTTTCACTTCACACCCATAAAGTTTGCAAAGATGATGAAACTGCAGAAGTTGTGGGAAAACAGGCACTTGAATAATACTGTTGTAGCAGTGAATTGGTTCAGCTCTTTTGGAAAACATTTGGAATTATGTTAGAAAAATTACTCAACTATTCATCCACTTTGACCCAATGAGCCCACTGTTAATTATATATCCTGAATGGTCAGAGACCAAAAATTTTATATATACCAAAATATTTATAGCAGCACATTTTGTTGTATCAGAAAACTGGAAACAAATCAGGTCCATTGATTAATGAATAGCTGAGTAAATTGTGGTACATCAATGCCATGGAATTTTATTGTGCCATGAGAAATGAGGCGGCAAGGTGGCTCAGTGGATAGAGTGAGGAACTCATCTTTCTGAGTTCAAATCTGGCCCCACATACTTACTTGCTGTGTGACCCTGGGCAAGTCACTTCACCCTATTTGCCTCAGTTTCCTCATCTGTAAAATGAGCTGGAGAAGGAAATGGCAAACCACTCCAGTATCTCTGCCAAGAGAACCCCCCAAATGGGATCAGGAAGAGTCAGACATGACTAAAAATGACTGAACAATAGCAAAAATAAGAAATTAAACAGTTAAGTGGCTCAGTGGATAGAGCATTGGGCCTCGAGTCAGTCACATGAAACCAGCAGAAAGGAATGACTTGCAGAGGTTACGTATGACATAAGACCAGAGGGCAGTAGGCCCAATGGAAGCAGCATAATGATATCACTGGAAGACACTCATGGATGCCAGAGGCATAAATTGACCCTTCACAATGTTTGCCCTAGCTACATGTTCCCTGTATGTGTGTGTTTCTCTTTATGTGTACCTGAATTTATATGAACCTGAGTTTAAACTTGGCCCAAAACACATAAACTAGCTATGTGACTCTGGGCAAGTCATTTAACCTCCATTTGCCTTAATCTATCAGAAAAGGAAATGGCAAGCCACTCTAGTATCTTTGCCAAGAAAACCTCATGGAAAGTATTGGCATGCTACGGTTCACAAGGTCATGAAGAGCTGGATGCGACTGAACAATATAAAAAATAAGTGCTATGAGAAATTCAGAGAAACATGGGAAGACTTATGTGAACCAACACAGGGTGAACAAAACAGATCCAGGAGAATTAAGTGCACAATCACTGCATGATGTAAGTGAAACCAATACAAGCAACTGAAGTCTAATAATACTAATAATAACTCTATGCCAGGAGTGTTTTTGATTCCAGAGTCGAGATGCTGAAATACACCTCCTTTCTCTTGAGGAATGGGGAAGGGAGCAACACCATAGATGCTCTCTGTAGCATACACTTGTAAATATGGTCACTTCATCGATTTCGTTTTTCTTTTTAACAGTGGAGTATTCTATGGGAGAGAGAAGTATAATAGGAATTGACTGTGATATCAAAAAACAAAAGGCCTAAATTAAAATTTTTAAAAGAAGAATTTTATTCTTTAAAACTTCTTATCTCTCTTGGATTGAATTTTTTCCCCAGACTTTTAGGCCATAGGAATCTATCTATCCTTTCTCAGAACCCTTTAAAATCTATACTACCAATCTAGAGTGCATGTTATATTATGTATGGCTTTCCTTTCCTTTAGCATGAATTCTAAAATGGAGTATTAACTGCTGGGTTCTTATCATTTCTCCTTCAGCAAGCAGTTCCTCATTATTGGTCAAAATCAAGCCCTGAATAGCAATTTCTTTCCTTTCTTTCTTTACCATCTTCTAGGCTTATTAAAGAAAAAAAGATCCGCTACACAGGAAAATAGAATGTTCAGTCCAAATACAAACCACATTAGATTTTTTTTTGGCTTGGTTTCACTGATTGTTCAGCAAGATGGGTGCCTGTAGGGTACACTGCAAGAGCTTCGATTTTTTTTTGTTTCGACATGTTGGGTGCCAGTCTTATTTTCATTGTAATGTAGTATGTCAATTTCCACATCTTGAATTTTAATGTGTTTCTCTTCCCTAAATGATTGTTCAATGAAATCTCGGTCTCAGACATATGGCTTCCCTTTGATGGTGGTAGATAAACTAGTGATGTAGCTTATACAACTGGTAATAAACCAACATCACAGAAGCAGTGTTTTAAAAATGGCCAGAATAAACAATTAGAATGCCAAAAATTTGTATAATTTTGTATGGCATCTCAAAAGACCCCTTCACTTATATACTTACGTAAATATACTCATAGATATGTATATGTGTGTAAATTATATATACTTACATATGTATACGTATACATGTATATATACTTATATACATTCCCAACTTATATACTGGCTTTCCTCAGACAGGGCAATACCATATTCAGGGTACTCTATAGATTCAAATACAATTGGAACCATAACTCATGAGTCCCTACCAGTATGCTTATCTTTACTGGTTAGTCAGAGGACACAATTAATTTAAGGCAAAGGCATAGTAAATGAGCACAGTAAGAAAAGTAGAATAAAACATTTTCCCCATAAATGTGGATTACACTCTTGTAATGGTAATTTAGAATGAAGATCTTTCTCATCCATTAATAGGCCCATGTGACCTGCTTATGTCACAGGAAGCCTAAGTCACATGTGGTGGGAGGAGCTTGCTGCACGAGAGGAACAGGAGAGGGTAGAGCAGGAAATGCTCAGAGCCGTTAGAGCTGAGGGAGAGAGCAGACATGTACTGGCTGTTCTGTGAGTGATTCTTGGTGGCTAGGTCCCAGCAGAGGCAGGAAGGTTATTGGATGGCTTGGCTTCCCACTATGATATTGTGTTTTAGGTTCTTTGCTATTATTATAAATTTACTCATGGACTTACTGGTTCTGGAATTTGCTTGCTGCTTGGATGGGTTGGACTTATTGGTTTTGAGATTTGGTTCTTTGGTGTCTGAATTAATGGTTTACTTCTCCTAGTCTCTTATATTTTGTGATACAGAACTACATAGGCATATTTACAATTATCCTCTATATTGTGATTATTACCTTGCTAATATTAACTCCTTTCTTTTAATATAAATTTCCATTAATTAATTAATTAATTAATTTATTTGCTTACTCATTTATTTATTTATTTATTTATTTATTTTTGGAGGGGGGAAGGCAGGGCAATTGGGGTTAAGTGACTTGCCCAAGGTCACACAGCTAGTAAGTGTGTCAAGTGTCTGAGGCTGGATGCTAATATAACTCTTTAGCAAATACACACACTATCACTGGGAAGAGTATAGATCCCTATATAGCAGGAACGATGCTGCCACTGCTGCAGGCTACTGTTTGTCCTTCGTTCTCAAAGAGGACCTTGACATTAGGAAGGCGATACCATGACTTGCAAGTGAATTGGATTTAAGTGAGGGAGTGCTGTGCAAAGTCACCAGCCTCACTCTTACCTCCAGGGCCATCTGGGTCCGGTGGTCGATATGGATCAGGACAAACGGAGATGGCCTAGGATGTAGTGGGAGACCTTAGCCTTTTTTCGGTTTGACTGAGGCAGTGCCTATTGGTGATTAAGGCTCAGAATGAATGTAAATAATTATTGTTTCTGTTTTGGCAAGAAACCCTGAAAGTCTTCTTCTTCCAGATCTTTCTTTTCCTTTCTGTTTTTTTTTTTCTTAAAGATGCCATTCTTTGCCTCATTTTTTTTTATTAAGCCTTAATGTCAGGAATACTTTTAGAGTGGGCCTGCACAAACTGCCTGCAGGCATGCCAAAGGTTTTCAGGTGGCCAGAAAAATGTCAAGGATGTTTTCCTCTACATTTTTCCCAGGCCTTCCAAAATCCTTTGGCATGCCAAGCCAAAGGGCTGTACTTGAGGACCTAGGGGGCCACAAGTGGTCTTGGGGCCACAGGTTCCCTACCCCTATCTAACGCCTAGAGTCAAGAAGACCTGAGTTCAAATCCAGCCTCAGACACTTACTAGCTGTAACCCTGGGCAAGTCACTTATCCTGCTTGATTCAGTTTTCTCATCTGTAAAATGAGCTGGAGAAGCAAATGGCAAATCACTGTCAGGATCTTTGCCAAGAAAACCCCAGATGGGGTCAGGAAGGATTGAAACAACCGAACAATAACATTTAGCTTCTTTTGCATGTATTTGTTTGCATATCGTCTCCCCCATTAGTTGGTAGGCTCCTTGAGCACAGGAGCTGTCTTTTGCCTCTTTTTGTACCCCCAGCACTTAGCACAGTGCCTGGCACATGAGTAATTTTGTTTTAATGTTTATTGGTTGATTGATTCACTTAGTCTTCACAACAACCCTGCGAAGTAGGTGCTACCCTTCTAAAATTAACCCTTTTAGTATTTTAGCATTTAATATTTTAACTCTTTTAATATTTTAGTATTAACCTTTTTAGTAGTTCAGAAAAACCAACAACCTTTGTTACTGCCACACCAAAGCTAATTTCAGGGGTTCAAGATAATCTCCTATCACCTACCTAACTACATTTTTGACTTTTCATATGTATATGCACTAGTTTTGTTGGTTCAGGCTTTGAGTACACCCTACATCAGGTTAAAACCTTGCATGGTTTGTGGGGCATGGTCTTTTATGGAATAAAACTGACAGAGATGGAGTAGGTGGGAATACCACTGGGGAACTTGGAGTCACCTGGGCTCCTTTTCCTAGTTTGGGAATTTGGGATTGGTCAGCTAAGGGAACAGGAAACTAGGCTAAGTTTAGGGGCAAGACGGATAACTTGAGCAGGCTTCTAGATTGTCCAGGTTGAGGAATCCCATGGGTTAGGAATGGGGCAGATGGTGCCAGAACTGAATAATTTTGGTATTTTTAAATATTAATATAACTTATATTAATATTTATATTTACTGCTGTATTGTAATAAAGTTGTGCTTGAGGAAATGGAAGGAATGGGAGAAGCCTCAAGTTCTTTTCCTCAGTCAGATCTTGACTCCGCTAGGTGGTCAAGTAGAGTGCAGGGCCTGAAGTTGGGAGGACCTGAGTTCAAATCCCTTCTCAGATACCTACTAGCTTGCTCCAGGCAAGTCACTTAACTCTGTCTGCCTCAGTTTCCTCAAGAGTACAATGGGGATAATAGTAGCACCTACCTTTCAGAGTTGTTGCAAGGACCCAATGAGATGACATTTGTAAAATGCCTGGCACCTAGTAGATGCTACATATATGTTTCTCATTATTTATTTATTTGTTATTATTATCCTGAGACTATTTTCTTCCATTTTTTCCCAGCATGCTCTGACTCCTCAACTCCTGGAGTCTCCTGTGTCATTTGCGCAGCCCTGGTCCATCCTCATTCCAGTCTGGCTCCAAAAGAATAGTAAAATATATGCATGACTTTTTATTGAAATGATAAGATTTTACTTTAAATTTAGAAATATATTAAAATCATAGAAACTATGACACCAAATTATAAATACCAGCAACATTGATATAGTCAGCAGACAGCAGGGCAAAACTTAACGTTATGGGACTCGTAGAGATCAAAGAAAGAAACATGGCCTCATGATTCCAGGTCTAGTAGAATCATCTTCTGTGATCCCATGATCCAGTGACCTAGTCTAATCTCTTCATTTTATGGATTGGCATGAAGTTCATAGAGGTAATGTGACTTATCCAAGGTGACATAGAATCGGGATTTAAACCTGATCTTCTGATTACAAACTCAATGTATTTTGCAGAGTGTGCATATGATAAAGAAAATCCCCAGAGACAAATGATTGATATTCATAATATATATTAACCACAATTATAAATTATCACAGCCATTTCTAGATAGTGTTCCTAATGAATAACTATACTTTTATGGATACTATATGAAAAAGCACATGGAAGGTTCCAGCCCTCAGGAATCTGCCTGTGACTCCTCCTGCAGTTCTACAGTCACTTACAGGGCCATGCAAACCCAACAGCACAAGCTTTGGGGTTCTCTAGATGTCTGTTCCTTTGGTTATGCTACTTTGCAACCACAGTGGTTTGTAGGCGAACTCAGACCAGCTACTGACTTTGGTTGGCATGCGCTTTGCCAGTGTTTGGGATTCTGCTCTTCGTGGAACAGCTTTGGGTAAAGTTATACCTTTCTATCTGTCCTAGTGAAAAGACCATTGGACCAAGTGACTGGGGTTTGAATCCTAGCTCTGACACTTGCTAGTCAAATGACTGCGGGCATTTCATTTCATGCCATTTATTGACAGCTACAAAGAACAAGAACAAGGGCCAGCTACAGCAACAACTAGCATTTACTGAGTGCTCTAAGGTTTGTGAAGCACCTAGGCAGCTAGGTAGCGCGGTGGATCAGAACTAAGAAAGCTCGTGTTCGAATCCCGCCTCAGATGCCCACTCGCTGTGTGACCCTGGGCGAGTCACTTACCCTCTGTCAGCCTCAGTTTCCTCATTTGTAAAATAGAGAAAATACTAGTAAAGGCTGTTGGGAGGAGGACCACATGAAATAACACAGGTACAAGTCTTAGCTGTTTGACCCTAGACATAACCTCTCCCTGTCTGAGTTTCCACATCTATAAGATGGGGAAAACAACAGGACCTACCCACCAAGATTGTGGTGAGGACAAAGTAAGGTAATATTTGTAAAGCACTTTGCAAACCTTAAAGTGCTATAGAAAATGCTAGTTGTTCTTTTGTTGTTGTTGTCCTTAAAAACAGGAACATGGTAGATGGGAGGAAGACAGTGACTTTTCCTCCTGGTCTTAGTGTTTGTCTCGGGCCTTTTTCTTCCTTTCATTCATTTGTATGGGAGCCCCCAAAATTTGGGGCTCAAAAAAACAGGGGTCTCTGGACCCAGAGACAGTCTTGGCACTTTGTTGGAAGGACAGCCTCTAAAGAGATGTAAACAGGGCAACTGGACATTAAGCAGGGGCTCATAAGGAGTTACTCACCATCATCAGAGGGAGGCTTCTAACAGAGATCCTGCCCTTAGTGAGGAGAAAGCAGAGGTTAAAAAATAGAATTAGGCTTGTGGGCACTAGCTAGCTGGGATTATTCTCTATTCCAAAGAGCTTGGCACATGGGGTGAGGAATCTCCCTTTGAAAAGGAAAGGTCTATTTCAGCCAAGGATCTGTTAACAGATGACTTTCTGTATGGAAGAAAAGCCACTCAAGTTTCTCCCCCCCTCCCCAGTTTAGTGACTGGGTATTTCAGGGCTTGCCTTTCTAAAAGACGTATAGCTTAAGTCCTGGGCTTTAAGCTAAAACAAAAAATGGTAGGGCCCGCTCTCTTTTGGGGAAGTAGTTCCTCAGAAAAGGACTCCAACTGAATACAGAAACTGGAAGAGAAGGAAATCTTTATAACCTTATGCACAGAACAGCTAGCAATAAGCAATGCTTGAAGTAGAGGACCACCATCAGACAGTGGCCACGAAGGTAAATAGAGAGCAGCAGTGAGCAAATACTACATGCCGTACCCACGCATTGGGCAGAAACAGCACACTAAGGAAAGAGCTCACTCCAAAGGAGACCAATGACTTACAAACCTGTTGGGAACTGTGCAACGATATTATCAGAAGACATAGGCAGCCCTGAAGTGTTGGAGATAAGTATCTCTTCCATATGTGTCTCCCTTCTGCATGTTCTCTGACCACTCAAGTTCCGACATGTATTTCTCTTTATTTAAAAAAAAAACAAACAAACCAATAAACTTTTACTCTGAACTAGTTTTGTCATCTGGGAGACTAATCAAGGTAAACAGATTGATGGGGGCTCTCTGTATAGCTTTGTCTGAAGATCCACTGTGAATGTCAGGGTTCCTTCCCTTCTTCCCCCAAGTAGTACAGAAAAAAATATTTGCGCAGTCAACTGGCCACGTGTTCCCTTGATGCACGTGCCTTGACCACACAAGTTCCCTACTTTTGTGGCCCTTCAGATGTGCACCTTAGCCATGTGCGCTCTCTAAGTGTGTGCCCCTCCATGCATGCTCCCCATGTGTATCCATTCTTCACACTCCCATGTGTATCCATTTTTCTTCGTTGGCTGTCAAAATGCCATTGCTCTGAGCTAACTGCCTTCTCTGGCTGATAAGTAAAGCTCAACTTAGTGGGAGCTCCCGGTACATCTTTGTCTGGGTATTGACTGTGAGAGTTGAGGTGAGGGGGACACTCATGCGCTGCAAGAATAATACTTGTAGATGGCGGCTGGAAAGCAGGGACTAGCGTGAGCTCCCTGCCGAGTCCCTCCAAAAACCTATAAAAAATGGCTCTGAACCAATTCTAGAACAGCAGAACCCACAAAACAGCAGAAGGAAGCAGGGCTCCAGCCGAGGTCAGCCTGGATGGTCTCTGGGTGAGGTCTATCCCACATGGAGCTGGGAGCTGGGAGCAGAGGGGAGCAGAGCCCAGCGTGAGCATCATGGACCAACTAGACCAGGAGCCGGGTGGAATGTGCCCTACCACCCTGAATCAGTGAGCTGCGGCAGTTACCAGACTTCTCAACCCACAAACACCAAAGACAGCGGAGAAGGGTAGTGGGAAAAGCTGCGGGAGTGGAAGGAGTTCGTGGTTCGGCTACCAGCCCCGGGGGCAGTGGAGGTAGGGCAGCTACAGCTGTTGTTGCTTCCGGCCCCAGGCCCACCTGGTGGGAGGAATTAAGTGGTGGATCAGAGCAGGAGTGCACAGCCTGCTGAAGATCTAAGCCCAGTTCGGGTTGGGGGTTCTTGGGGATGGAGCAGTGCTGGTGTGGCAGAGCTGGCACATCCCCCCCAAACGTGGAACATAGAACTCTTTACTCTACAAGCAGTCATACCCCACTGAAAAACTCAAGGGTCAAGTTAGTTGGTTGGGAATATGGCCAGGCAGCGAAAACGTGCCCAGATTCAGTCTCAGACTTTGGATTCTTTCTTTGGTGACAAAGAAGACCAAAACATACAGACAGACAAAGTTAACAAAGTCAAAGAGCCTACAACAGAAACCTCCAAGAAAAACATGAACTGGTCTCAGGCCATGGAAGAGCTCAAAAAGGATTTGGAAAAGCAAGTTAGAGAAGTAGAGGAAAAATTGGGAAGAGAAATGAGAAGGATGCAAGCAAATCATGAAAAACAAGTCAATGACTTGCTAAAGGAGACCCAAAAAAATACTGAAAAATACACTGAAGAAAACAACACCTTAAAAAACAGACTAACTCAAATGGCAAAAGAGCTCCAAAAAGCCAATGAGGAGAAGAATGACTTGAAAGGCAGAATTAGCCAAATGGAAAAGGAGGTCCAAAAGACCACTGAAGAAAATACTACTTTAAAAATTAGATTGGAGCAAGTGGAAGCTAGTGACTTTATGAGAAATCAAGATATTATAAAACAGAACCAAAGGAATGAAAAAATGGAAGACAATGTGAAATATCTCCTTGGAAACACCACTGACCTGGAAAATAGATCCAGGAGAGATAATTTAAAAATTATTGGACTACCTGAAAGCCATGATCAAAAAAAGAGCCTAGATATCATCTTTCCAGAAATTATCAAGGAGAACTGCCCTGATATTCGAGAGCCACAGGGCAAAATACAAATTGAAAGAATCCATTGATCGCCTCCTCAAATAGATCCCAAAAAGAAATCTCCTGGGAATATTGTCGCCAAATTCCAGAGCTCCCAGATCAAGGAAAAAATATTGCAAGCAGCCAGAAAGAAACAATTTGAGTATTGTGGAAACACAATCAGAATAATCCAAGATCTGGCAGCTTCTACATTAAGAGATCGAAGGGCTTGGAATACAATATTCCGGAGGTCAATGGAGCTAGGATTAAAACCAAGAATCACCTACCCAGCAAAAGTGAGTATCATGCTCCAAGGCAAAATATGGATTTTAAATAAAATAGAGGACTTTCAAGCTTTCTCAGTGAAAAGACCAGAACTGAATAGAAAATTTGACTTTCAAACACAAGAATCAAGAGAAGCATGAAAGGGTAATCAAGAAAAAGAACAAGAAAAAGAAATTGCAAGGGACTTACTAAAGTTGAACTGTTTTGTTTACATTCCTACATGGAAAGATAACATGTATGATTTATGAGACTTCAGTATTAGGTAGCTGAAGGGAATATGCATATATGTATATATGTTTATGTATATATATATAAGTGAATGTGTATGTATGTACATATCTATGTGTATATGTATATATATATATTACATATATATATATATATATATATATATATATATATATACATAGAGAGAGAGAGAGAGAGAGAGAGAGAGAGAGCGGACACAGGGTAAGTTGAAGATGAAGGGAAGATATCTAAAAGAAATAAAATCAAATTAAGGGATGAGAGAGGAACATATTGAGAGAGGGAGATAGGGAGAGATAAAATGGGGTGGATTGTCTCGCACAAAGGTGGCAAGAGGAAGCAGTTCTGTGGGAGGAGGGGAGAGGGCAGGTGAGGGGGGAATGAGTGAACCTTGCTCTCATCAGATTTGGCCTGAGGAGGGAATACCATACATACCCAACTGGGTATCTTACCCCACAGGAAAGAAGAAGGAAGAAGAAAAAAAAGGGGGGGGATGATGGAGGGGAGGGCAGATGGGGGTGGAGGTAATCAAAAACAAACACTTTCAAAAGGGGACAGGGTCAAGGGGGAAAATTCAATAAAAGGGGAGGGGTTGGGAAGGAGCAAAATATAGTTAGTTTTTCACAACATGAGTATTGTGCAAGGGTTATATTTAATGATACACATGTGGCCTATGTTGAATTGCTTGACTTCTTGGGGAGGGTGGGTGGGAAGGGAGGAGGGGGGAGAATGTGGAACTCAAAGTTTTAAAAACAGATGTTCAAAAACAAAAAAAAAGTTTTTTGCATGCAACTAGGAAATAAGATACACAGGCAATGGGGAGTAGAAATTTAGCTTGCCCTACAAAAAAGGAAGGGAAAAGGGGATGGGAGGGGAGTGAGGTGACAGAAGGGAGGGCTGACTGGGGAACAGGGCAACCAGAATATACGCCATCTTGGAGTGGGGGGGAGGGTAGAAATGGGGAGAAAGTTTGTAATTCAAACTCTTGTGAAAACCAATGCTGAAAACTAAATATGTTAAATAAATAAATTAAATTAAAAAAAAAGAATAATACTTGTGTTACATTGTGGGTGTTGTGAGTAAAGTGCTTTGAAAATCTTAAAGCATTATATAAGTGTGAGCCAATATCATCACTTCAAATTTCGTGTGAAAAATGAGTGAAAGGGAACTTGGCAAATGATCTCCAGGATAGACCAAGGAAAAAGACATCACAGAAATGGCAGACGGTATATGACAATCTCACTTTCAGAGTATTGGGGGAAGGGGAAGCCCAGAATGAATTAGTGATAATGATATCAGTTAAAGAATACTTACATTATTATTCTGGAGTATGTACTTCAATTCAACTCAAATTAAATCAAAAAATATTGTCTAATGGGATTTAGAGCCAAGCTAATAAAGAGGTAACAATCACTTGTAATTATCCTTTTTATGTAAATGGCTGTTGCTAGAAAACAATGTATTCTTTCAAGTCAGTTAGAACTACCCTTTACAAAAATTTTAATTACATGATAGTAAAATTTCACAACAATATTGTTTATTCAGAAGAATATTATATGAGGTAGACATAACTTGGGCTAACAAGAAGACTTAGTCCAAAAGTATTCTTCAAATAAGATGTGCTTGACTGTAAAGGTACATAATAATGTGGATGCAAGAACAGTGTTTTATGAGACATTAATATATTTATTTTATTATCTAAGTTTGATAGTATATAGATAATTCAAAGGTATTATTTAGTTCAACTGCTATCCAAATTATCTCAACTTCCAAATTAAGTGGGGTCCAAATTAACGTTTCATTGCTCTTGAATTATCTCAACAACTACATACTAAAAGAAAATCCCCCTAATTTTCCCTCAGGAAGATGGCAGTTCCTTTGTCACTGGTGGAGTATAAGTGGCTTTCAGCCAGAGCAGTCCTCTCTTCAAATAGAGAACCATAGATCTAGCAATTAGACAGTAAGCATTTATTAAGCACCTACTAAGTGCCAGGCACTGTGCTAAGCCCTGAGGACACAAAGGAGCCAGTCCTTGCTCACAAGGAGCACACAGTCAATATAGCATTCTTAATAGGAAAAAGAACTACTGTCTGAGGTTCAGGGGAGCAAATGGGACTTAGTGGAGCATTCCTAGCTCTTGGCTGTTGCTGTTGCTGCTGGCTGGAGTCCCTGGGCTAGTATGCAAGGAAAGACTATTTCCTGGAAAACTGCGTAGTGTTAGTGCTGGCTGCTAACTTGAGAAAGCCAGTGATGGCACTGGATAATTACCCACCCCTTCTCCCCCTTCTATCTCTTCTTCCAAGTCTATGGAGTGTTAAGAAATTAAGACGTTGCAGTACCTGCCATAGACAAGGTCCATTTCCACTTCCCTGGAAGAGGCATGTGATTTTGGAAGCCAGGTGAGTCAACATTCTACGGGTTAATCCTTTCCCCTTAGAATTAGCTAAAAAAACAAAATTGCCTTTTATGCCATGCAATAATTCTCAGTGTTTAGTCAGTGGGCAATGTTCACTTTTGAGGGGCTGTATCTTATGCTTTCTCATGTTCTAATCAAGCCACATCAACAAGTATTTATTAAGTGCCTACTATGTGCCAGATGCTATGCTAAGCACTGGACTAGGAACTCATATGTTATGAATTTGACTGAGGTTCCTCCTCCCCAGTATTAATAAAAAAAAAAACCAGGAGGAAATTATGTGAAAAGAAATTCCATTCAAAATAACTACAGAAATGCGTACAATATCTCAGAGTTAGTCTCCTATGACACATAGAGGATGCATGGATATGTGTTTGTCCTTCCCTTTTTGAAGAGGACCATGACATCGGGGAATGAAGACATGACTTGCAGCTGACTTTGATTTGAGTGAGGGAGGGTCACTAGCAAGATCACTAGCTTTACTTTCTCCTCCAGAGTCATCTGGAGATGGCCCAATATGCAGTGGGAGACCCTGTCCCTTTTAGGCTAAGGCCTTTTCAGGTTCTCACTTTGAGTGAGGTAATGCCCATTCAGTAAATAGGCCTCAGTAAGAAGTGAGTCAAGGGATGGTCCCTTTAATTAAAAAAAAAAAATCAAACTGGGAGGGGAATACCATCAGGGTTGCTTGCCCAAAGAGAAACAATTACTATTGACATTCACTTGGAGCCTGGAGGACCCAGAACGTAGCCATTAAGTGGAGCTTGGGCAGGGAACTATTGTGGTCCAATGTATGAGCTCCAGAGTGAGTTGCGTTTAAGGTTTGGTGAAAGAAAGGAAGAAAGAAAGAAATAAATAAAGAAAGAAAGACAGGAAGGGAGGAAGAAAGGAGGAAAGAAAGAAAAGAAAGGAAGGAAGAAAGGAGGAAAAAGAAAGGAAGGAAATTGCACATGATGCAATGCTCCCATTTATTTTTATTTTTAAGGACTATTTTAATTTTTTTTACACTTAATAGTATTTTTTTCCAATTACATATAAAGATAGTTTTCAACACTCATTTTTGTAAGGTTTTGAGTTCCAAGTTTTTCCCCCTCCCTCCTCCCTTCCTCCCCTTCCCTCCCCCCTCCGTAATACAGCAAGCAAACTGATAAAGGTTATACATGTACAGTCATGTTAAACATATTTCTACATTAGTCACGTCATGAAAGAAGAATCAGAACAAAAAAGAAAAGCTACTAAAAAGAAAACAAGAAACAAACAAAAAAGTGAAAATAGTATAATTCAGTCTACATTCAGACTCCACAGTTCTTTCTCTGGATTTTCCACCACGAATCTTTTGGAATTGTCTTGGATCATCGTATTACAGAGAAGAGCTAAGTCTATCGAAGTTGGTCATCACACAATGTTGTTGTTACAGTATACAATGTTCTCCTGGTTCTGCTCACTTCACTCAGCATCAGTTCATGTAAGTCTTTCCAGGTTTTTCTGAAATCTGCCTGCTCATCATTTCTAATAGAACATTAGTATTCCATTACATTCATATACCACAACTTGTTCAGCCATTCCCAGTTGATAAGGATGCTTCCATGTATGTCCTTTATACTGGCTGCCCCCTACTCTTAGAATGCTCTCTCTTCTACCTTCTGCCTTTTGAAATCCTTGGTTTTGTTCAGAACTCATTTCACATGTCGCCATCAGCAGGTGGTCTTAGTTGTTCCCTCTCTTCTTCTAGTTCCTAGTTCGTACCCTTCTAAGGTTACCTCACAACCTGTATGCGTCACATCCATAATACATATATGAATATTTGATATTTATATAAATATATATGTATATGTGACTATAAACATGCATATTAATATGTACTGTATATTCAATACCACTCCTATTGGAATACAAGATCTTTAGGGGTTGGGATTGTTTCGTTTCTTCCTTTGTTATTATATTTGTACTTAGCACAGTGCCCAGCACCTAGGATATACTTAATAGATGCTTGTTGGTTGAATGATTGATGGATTCCCCACTTTTAGTAACAGTTTTTAATTCACAGTAACCTATTTGAATCAGATGACTCAATTTCACGGAACTTCATTGTTATTTTTGTACCTCACCCTGTATTCTCTAGGTTGATAAGGAGAGGAATTCCCATATTTATTATTTTGTTAGATTGGCTAAGGTGTTTTTTGGTGTCTTTAATTTTTGTAGTGTTTGATCTTTGTAATTTTTGTAGTTTCTGTGAAGATTTTCCCAAGGGTAAAATCAAGATGTCGTAGGTTTAGGGATATTACAAAAGCCCAGGTCTGGCCATGTCATTACCTTGATCAATAAAATTCTAATGATTCTCTTATCCCTAGCATCACATACCAACTCCTCTGGCATTGAAAGCTCTTTAAAACCTAGCTTCATCAAAGTATACTTCTCTTTTTATTTTTCTTGGTGCCTGGCACATAGTAGGTGCTTTTGACTTTGATTGACTCAAAGGTGAGAGGTACCTTAGCTTTTGGCCTAAATCCTTTATTTTGTAACTGAGGCCTGAGAGGAGAGGTGACTTGCTAGGATGGAGGTAAATAAATAATAGAGACAGAGTCTGAATCTAGGTTACCTTGCTCTAAATCTAGAACTCTTAAAGCTACTCTTGAAACGAATACTTGAAGGATACAGTTAGTAGAGCCATAATTGTTTATATTTTAGTGTAATTAAAAATGATTGCATGTATTTTAAAAATTATTACATATATTTTAATGTAGTTCAAATATGACTTATTCTTAGGCAGATTTTAAGTTGACATATTGTAATTTCTCTTATCAGGGATCTGAAGTTGTGTTGTGGTTGTGTTTTTTTCTATTCTCCCTACTTTTTGCTCACTATTGTTAGCTAGATTTTCTATACTGGAGACTCTCGTAGCTATGGTAGATAGGAAAATAGGCAAGCAGATTCTCTGGGGCCACAGCTATTCATACTGAGCTCTTGGGACTCAATTTGAAGGCCAAAGCTCTAAAACTTTTTTTATTGTCAGGATAACTGGCTAATGAGAAGCCTACCAATCAATCTCAATCAATGAGAAATGAGAATAGCTCTATCATGAGTGGTGCCAGCACTCGCATCTTCATAAATTTAGATCTAGAAGTGACTTTAGAGGTTATCCAGTCTAAAGTTTTCGATTTTCAGGTGAGGAAACTGAGACCTAGAAAGATTAAGTGATTTGATCATGGTTATACAGATAGTAAATGGCAGGGCTAGAATTCAAACTTAGATCCTCTGTCTCCAAACTTGGAGCTATTTCCACTGTACCGTACTGTCTCTCTAGTGAGTTAAAAGGGATTCAATAGGATATGAGAGGCATCATAGTGGATGGAGAGCCAGCCACAGAGTTAGGAAGATCTGAGTTCAAGTCTTACCTCTTATTGGCTGTCTGAGCCTGGGCAAGTTGTGACCTCTCTATGCCCAAACTGTTTCATCACAGAATCTTTTACACTCTTAAAAATTATTGAGGATTCTCCCCAAGAGAACTTCTGTTTATATAGGTTATGTCTATTGATGTTCATGTATTAGAAATTAAAACATCTTAATGTTATTATGAAAATAGTTTTGACCTTGAAGACCACCTGAAAGGATCTCAAGGGTCCCCAGGGGTCCGTGAACCACATTTTTGCAAATTGTCAATGCTCTCAAAGATTGCAATCTGCAGAGAAGCTGCTTAACCTGAAATAATAGAGGGGGTTTCTTCTTTGAGTTCCTTATACTGAGGACATCACTGGTCCAGTCCCTACTGTTATCTTTATGCCTTCAATAGAACCTAACTAGCAATTACAGATGAGGTGAACTTGTTAATCTGTTGGTGGGATGTCTGTTGGGCAATAGCAAACTCTGTCAAACTGATTTTAGCTGCATACAAAACTGAACCAAAGTAGACCTCAGGAATTGAAGAATGGCAGGCATACATTGGACACCACTTGCCAGCCCTGTAATTTTTATAATGATAAGTATCAGTCCTGGAAACCTCTACTTATATATCTGAATAAATCTGCAGATAGACAAATGGCTACCAACAATGCTTCCATAACAATATGCTCTTTGTTACTAATTGGAAAAAAACAAGGAAATTAGTCAGCATTCTGCCACTTCAGTACTGGGCCTTATGTTTCCCTCACAAAACACTTCAAATGCTCAGAGCTATAGAAGAAGCAAGTGGCTTAAAATTCTACAGCAGATGGTTCTATGTATGCACATTTATTTCCTATTTCAATAGTTCCTTCATGATGGGCACAAAATTAAAAAACATGTTCTGTGCTAATAATCATGATTATCATCACCTCCTTCCCCCGCCCCCTGCCCTGAAATAAGTTGTTCCTCATTCTAGCTTTTATACAATGGCTGCTCTTCTCCTTCCTCCCCAGTCCCAGCTCCTAGCACATACCACCATCAATTCTCTAGTCGAGTGATTGCCAAATAGAACAGATGATTTTGCAATGCATCACTAAAGGTTGCCAAATTTTGCCTTTTGCACTTGGAAAAAAATTTGAGTCTCAGATATAAACTAGGGCATACCACTTGTCCTGGAATCCTACCCTGATCTTGCATCTGTAAGGTATGTGCTGTCTATGTAAGATATGTATATCCACATAGGATATCTAAATGTATAGATATGTGACTTGAGGGGAGACATTGAGAGATAGCTTTGAAAACTTGCCCATTCATCTCAAAGCAAGACCCTGATTTCTGCCTTGAAAGGAGCAGAAGAAGGGGCCATGAGGCCAACCAGTCTGTCCTCGGAAAGAGGGGGTACCAGACTAGAATCAGATCTATTTGTCTTCCTAAATATTGCTGGTCTAGGGGCATGAACAGAGTCACTTCCCTGGCCACTGTTTCTTAAGGGGAGAGGGAGATCCAGGCTTACACCCACCAGCTGGTGGGTGTAATCTGCCAAACACTGGTTATATAAGAGACTATCAGAAATAGTGAATAGCGAATAAACCCATTTATCCATGCAGATATAGTAAACAGAAACGAGAGAAGTTATATAGAGTAGAATGTACCAAAAAATACACAAGAGTGAATAAACTCTTTCAATGGGAGCAAGATGTGATCTCAATCAATCAAGAGAAAAGCCCCGACTTCACCCAAGGGGAAATTCCCCTAAATCTCTAGGGAGGCAACTGGGAAATCAGTGCTATATCCAGGAGCCAAGTTCTCCAAAAGGTCTGCAAGACAGTCTTTCTCTTTTTCCTCCCTCAAGTCAATTCCCAAGATAGTCTGGAATTACATGCGTGTCTCTCTCTAAGAAATCAAGAATGTCTCTCCTTTCCAAAGCCTTGGCACCAACTTCTCCTCTCACACATTCACTCAGGGTCATGCCAGTATTCTCTTCCCCATTTAGGAAAATCCCACGCAGAATGCTCTGGGCTTATCTGAAAACCTGGGTTACCTAACTTTGACCCAGGTAAATCATCAGGCAGAAAACCCATGGGCAATGAACAAATGAGCAAAGAGGGACTGGTAGCTATGGATAAATGTTTATTTACTGTTGTGCCCAGGACTGATGTAATAGCTTTAAAAGTTCTTCCTTCTCCTCTATAGCTTCACATGCCATGCCATTTTTTTTTTGCTCCTCCATATATGTACATTTCCTTTCTCTCCTTTCCATTCCCATTTTTCTCAGTCCAGTTAAGATACACAACAGTTTATTCATTCCTCTTGTTATTCTTTTTAAACAATTATTCTCTGCTCATGTTTTTGGTTTCCTCCACCTTTTATTTTTCTCAACCAGGCAGAACACAATTCTAATTTAGAAAACTCATGAGACAGTGGTAGCTCTGGCTCTGTTTTCTTACTTTCTTGCCTGCCACCTGGGCCTTCACAGAAAGCTGACTGGTGGGGTTAGATGAGTACCTAAGAGTTGTTCTCACTGCCCTGACAAAGACGTAGGCAGATTACGCTTATTAGTCATAGCCGATTGCTGGTTTGGGGAACTGATTCAGTTTTTCCCTCTTTGGTAAATAGGACCAAATGTGGAACCAGATGCTTTCAAGCAACATCTTCAGAGTCAGGGTCAAAAAAAAAAACCCTCCCCTTGTTTATTGGAATATAATGCTCTGGCCTAAAGAGAAAATTGCCTTTTCATCATTATCATCGTCATCCTTACTGTTGTTGTTAATATGAATAATACCAAGCGTTTATATAGCACGTTAATGTCTGCAGAGGAGTTTACAAATATTATCTCGTTTTATACTCATAAGAACTCTGGGAGGTAGGTGCTATTATTATCCCCGTGACTTGCCCAGGGTCATACAGCTTAGTAAGTATGGGAGGCTGCATCAGAACTTGAGTCTTCCTGACTCTAGGTCCAGCACTCTCTCCCCTGTACCACTTACCTGCCTCTAAGCAGAAAGACTTTTTGTGATTTTTGTGTAGCAGCCCTCCTTTTGCTTTTCTAGCATTAATTCAATATTTTAAGATTTGAAAAGTATTTTAAATATGTAATACAGTCCTGGAAGGGAAGTGCTATAATTATCCCCATTTTATAGATGAGGAAACTGAGGCTCAGAGAGGTTAAGTGACTTACCCAGGGCCACCTAAGGCAGGGTTTGAACTTAGAACTTTTAAATCTAGCACTCTATTCACTAGACCACCTATCTGCCTCAGTTGGACCACTTCTACTCCTACTCACACTGATGGATCTAGTCTCCAAAGTGTGATTGTTACTATTCCTCTTGAGGTTCTAGGGGTAACCTGGAGGGGCTTCTATGGCTGTTGCAATGAGTCCCTACCAGTGTGCTCTTCATTAATTATCAGCTAGACTTAGCTTTTAGAAAAGGTATTAACTAAGCAGCTATAGCAAGGATAATTGTTATAGAAACTGTCCCCTTGCATACAAAAAAAAGTCCTTGGGGGGGGTGGGCTCAAACTTATAGTAAAAATAAATAGTAAATACTATTATATAAACTTATAGTAAAAATAGTGAGGCACTAATAAAGAACATTCATGGCTAAACTGTTCTCTTGCATACAAAAAAGATCTCTGGGCATAGTGAGCTCAAACTTATAGTAAAAATGAATAGTAAGACACCATTATAAAAACTTATAGTAAAAATAAATAGTGAGACACTAATAAAGAACACTTGCGGTCAAACAGGTACTTAGCTAGCAGGTCCTGGTTAATAGAAGTCCTTTTCTCCCTTTTTAGAGGCCTCGTCGAGTTCCCTTTAGGTGTTGTTCTCTGCCGGGATGCACAGACTGGTGCCTTACCAGCCAGCAAGCCTATCTGTCACTGAAGGTCTCAATCCCTAGAACTGTTGCTGTCCTCCTGTTATGGTCCTTCCATAACCATCTGCAGGTACTTTCTTTGTAATTGGCAACTACCATTATGGTGGCCATTGCTTTGACTTCCAATGGGACCTCTGATGGTTTTGATGGCTCTCACAATCACTTGGGGCTTCCTCTTGGGCAATTTCCTCTCGGGGCCTTGGCTGGAGTTCTTCCACCACTAGACTGGCTCATTGCCATAATGTGGGATTCCAGACTGGCTTGTTGTTTTATGCATTGCTGCAGAAAACATGGCTAATTCTCTTCAACCAATCACAAGATATTTCCTGTGTGGTGTCATCTATTTTCATCTAGTGTTTCAGCTACTATGATCTTTTAAAATCGATGACTGTTTGATTCAGTTGAGATGACTGCGCATTCTATGATTAATTGGGACGGAGTGGAACCACAACTTTACATTTAGAAGAGGACAGAGGAAAGGAAACGGTTGTTCTTTTTTTTTACTTTTAAAATACAAGATTCCAATTCCTTTTTCACTTAGGCCTCTATTTAATGCTGGCTGATCTGTGGTCTTCCTCAGAGTAACACATGGTTTGATGGATCTCCAGGCAATTCTGTTTCCAGTCACAAAGTGAATTCTTTCCTTTTGCTAAAGCATGAGAGACTGAAAGGCTTGCCATCCCTTTCAGGTAACATCTGTCCTATGACAGGTGAACTATGGTCCTTGTATCTGGTCTGATTTTTGTCTTTATGACTTCTTATTTTGAAAACCAAAACAAACTCTTTTCTTCAGCGGCACAATGTTTCAAAACACTTCCCCACATGAACATAATGGACCAGCATAAGGACAAGTTAGGAGCTATTCAGCATGTTGAATAGTCATTCTCTCTAGTGACACCTTTAGATTTCCTGGGAACTGTAACCAATTACAACCCTCTCAACACACCTTTGCCATTTCCCTTATTTACAGCTGCGTCATCTCCAAGCAGCATCTTAACTTATTACCTGTTTTTTCTCCTAAGACTTTATTTTCTTGATGATCTTAATTTTTTTTTTCTGATCATGGGGTAAAGGAGAAAAGAGAAGAAAAAAGAAGATGGAAAAATGGTTTTTTGAGGGAATAATTATGTCAGTGGTGAATGTGAAGACAATTAACCAAATTAGATCTTTTAAAAAATAAGAATAAAAAAGACAAACACAATTGGCTACATAGAGAAAGTAAACTCATGAGCAGTTTGTTAGGGTAAAAGGTAGAAACCATTTGTTTCTCTTTGAGGTCTGAGTTTAGTTATCTTACTAGGAGGCTGTATTTATTAACAGTTCTCCTTTGCACTAGGCTAGAGCTTTATTGCATTCACCCAGAGTTCTGATAGCTTTGCTCTGAGTGAGGTCAATGAGTATTGAGCTCCTGGGGATCATTTAACTATCCACACTTCCTACCCAATTTTGGCCACAATTGTGAACAGACAAATGGATCTAAGTTGGTAAGAGAACCTATTACTTTAATACCTCAAGGATCTGTGATTCTACCGGTATGGGTGATCCCCTCCTCAACATAGGTTGGAACTCATCTATAACCTGGTATATAGTCTTAGACAGTTGCTGCGGCTAAAACGTTAATTATCCTATCAGCCTAGTGAAGAGCCATCCAATTTGTCTACGTTGATTCTCAGATAACAAACATATAATCCCTCACCAGGGCCTTATTCAAAGCCTTTTTGGATTGGTAGGACCTGCTAGAGCTTGGTCTGTGTTGACACGGTCTTTTAGAGCCCAGCTTCATCTCTGTGTCAGAGTAGGCCATCAGAATAGAACATTAGTGAATGAGAGGATATTATGAGAAGGACTAATTCATATGGCAGTCATCATCTAGACATAAAGTGTTAGTAGAGGATGACAGTTCTTGTACCATGGAGTTATATCTAGCAAGTTCCTTAGAGATCATCAAGCCTATACAGACCTTTGAATTACAGCATTTCCCCATGTCTAAGATGCACCTTAATTTAGGGGCCCAAAATTTAAAAAAAATGTATTACATAAAGTTATTGAACTCAAGTTTTATTCATCATAAAATTCATACAATAATATGATGAAATTCAAAGACATTCTGCTCATAGCTTTCAGGAATCTTCTGGGCAAGTCCGGTGTGCGTACGCATGCTTAGTCCATTCCATTTCATGAACCCGAAGTACCAATTGTGTCCTCCTTTGAAATTGATTACTTCTTTTTCATCAGCAATTCTTGCCTCATACTGAGCCATCTTTGTGGATGCAGGAATTCCAAGTGTCCTTTGCTCTTCAATCCATATCTTCAATTCCTTCTCTAAATCAGGCCATTTTGCTGACTTGCCTCTCATGGCCTTCTTCTGCAGTGGCGTTTTCAGTAGGGTTTCTTCTTCTCGTAGCCAGTCTCGGATTGTTTTCTCAGTTGGAGGAGGACCAAACTTATGTTCAGCAGCACGATTTCCATTCACTTTAGCAAACTGGATCACTTTTAACTTGAATTCAGCACTGTGCGAAAATCTTTTCTGAGCTATTTCTGGGCAGAACGTGGCAAAATGTAACCTAATATACTGCCAACAAATGCGAAACAATGAGCACAAAGACAACATGCCCGAAAAAAGCGGGAAATGCAAGTAAAAAATCTACAACCACTGCATAAGATGCCTCTAGTTTTTAGACCCCAAATTTTTTGAAAGAGGGTGCGTCTTATACACGTCTTAAATACGGCATATGCTACATTTAGCTCTCCCATGTGGTTGGCATCACAGAAAACCGTGGATAGAGATTGTAGGGCCTGGAATCAAGAAGAGCTTAGTTCAAATCTAGCTTTCAACACTGACTAGGTCTGTGACCCTGGGCAAGTCATTTAATCCTTATTTGCCTCACTTTCTGCATCTGTATAATAGGAATAATAAAAATACCTCTCAGGGCTATTGTGAGGATCAAATGAAATAATATTTGTAAAGTACTTAGCACAATGCCTGGTATATTATAAGCATTCTATCATCATCATCATCATCTTCATCATAATGATTATTATTATCATTGTCCTCGCTGCCACCTAAGTTTTTATAGCTTACATCTCTTGGAAAAATCTGACTTCTCTCTTTTACCAGTCCAGACCCAGATCACTGTGGCTTCCCTTCACTCTCTTTTCTCTCTTTTTAACTTATTCTTCATAATCTTCCCTCTTTAGATCCTAGACTGTATGCTCCCTCCCTCCTTTATCCTTCCTGTCTCAGCCAAGTCTGCTGCTTACTTCATTGTATTTCTTCTATGATAACCTTTTTATTATTTTCTAAAACTTTAATTTGTTTGGTCCAGAGAAGAATGAAATCCATCAGATCCCCTTTCCTTTCCACTTTTGAATAATTTTCTCCTTTGCTCTAAGAAATAGCTTTCCTTTATCTTCTTTCTGAGGAGTATTTTTTCTTTTTGTTTATTGGACAACCATTTCTATAAGGTGTATCTCTTGTTTCCTCATTGATCCTTACAGAAGATGAACACCAAAAGGACAATAGTATCTTCTCTCTTCTTAAAAAGTTAAATGCTTGATCCTTATTTGGTCCACATAAGGTAATAAAACATACTAAATTTCTTTTATCTGTTGTCCTTGTTTCTTGAAGACACTGTTAAACTATAGTTTTTTCAATAATAATGTAAAAAAGTCATTGCTTCTGTTAAAATCCATTTTTCTCCTGTAGCATCATGGTCAATTTTTCAGCATGAATCGTTCTTGGTGCATGCCATGTTTCTTTACCTTATAGCATGTCACGTACCAATCAAGTCTTTTTCATAGTTGGATTAAATAGTCCTATATGTATCATATTTCTTGATCTCTCTCCTAGCCACTTGTAATATTTTTTCTTTCACTTGGGAATTATAGACCTTGTCTGTCACATTTCTTGGTGAGTTATTTTTAGGCTTTCTCTTTAATGGTAGCCTACAGATTCTATTTCATTGTACTGTGCCTTCTGTTTCTAATACTTCTAAGCAATTTTCTTTTATAATTTCTGTAAATAAAGAATTCAAGTTTTTTTCTTTTGCCATGTACTTCTGTGAACCTAATGATTTTAAATTATTTCTCTGTGCTGTGTTTTCCATGCCACTTATTTTTAATAGCAGATACTTCTTGTATTCCAATTGTCCTTTTTTTTAAACTTGTTTTAACTTTGCTTTAATAGTTCTGGCAGTATCATTGGAATTTTGAGTTCCAATTTGCTTTGGTAAAGTTTCTCAGCTTCCTTCTTTAAGGATGTCTATTTTATTCCTTATCTATTAGTTCAGTTCTTTCATCAGGTCTTTCTACCACTCCTGCACTTTTTTTTTAAACTCCTGTGGTTCTTATGACCATTCCATTTACTTTTCTGGAGATGTAGATATTACAGAATTATTCTCTTCCTCTAGAAGTATATCTTGGTATTCTCTTGCTCCATATTTATCTATTATTCATTAAATTAGCAGCTTTTTTCAGTTATTCACTTCTTTCATTCTCTCCACTGAATGTTTACTTCCTGAACGTTCCCCTAAGGAGCAGTAGAAGACTCTGGTTGAACTGTTACCAAGGGGAGATACTGCCAGGGAAAAGGCCCTTGGCTACTTGTCCATACCATCTTCAATTAGTTTCAAACTTATTTTAGTTTATAGTTACTAGGTTCCCAGAGTAAAGGCATGGAAGTTCTAGTAGTTGCTAAGGTAGCCTGTGAAGGTCCTTGGTGACTGACCACCTCATTCCGTTAGTTTCAAAATTTTTAAACTTTGGAGTCATTGAAGATGCTGCTTTAGGGTGCCTGTTGCACTGGTTCAGGGGTGGAGGCAGGGAGTTTGGAGCTGATATTTTAATAGCTTTGATGGACTGCAAAAGGTCCTTGATGATTATTCACCCCATCTGCATTTAGATACAAATGTTTGACTATAAAGCCAGGAATGAGAGAATGGGAGACTGGCAGAAGGCACAGCCCTTTGCTGTTTTAATTTTGAGGATTAACTTATGAACACTTCTTTTCTTTCTCCTCTTTTGATTTTTTTTCCTTTTGCTTCATTTGGGACATTTTTTTTTACTATTTTTTGAGATTATTGGAGAGAGACCTGTTTTAGTTGAAATTTTGCCTTTGCCATTTTGTTGGAAGGATTTGATAGGAAAGACATTCTACTTTGAGCAGGAGACATTTCAATCTGGGTACAAATTAGACAAAAACTTTGAGAGTCTTAAATCTGGCATGATGGACTGGAAAGAACACATGAGTCCTGGTGCTAGCTCAGCTACTAAATAGTTCTTTGATATGGGGCAAATCATGCAATGTCTCTGAGCCTGAGTTTCTCATCTGCAAAAGAAGAAGTTCAGCTAGATGTTCTTAAAAGTGCTTTTAGACTTTCTGGATCCTGTTTTCTGTTGTTTTGTTTTTTATAATGTTAGTGGCCTGGAAAATATTTCTTTGGCTAGGAAATGTAAAAGAGGATTAAAAAGAAAAATCTAAACACAAAAACTATGGTCTGCACTGAAAAACAATGTGGATTCTTATATTTTTGTCCCATCTGGAATTAATTGGGGAGCTATTTTAGTGTATGTGTGTCTATATGTATAGAACACACATACATATGTAAATAAGTTCACATGTATCTTCATGACATAGACATTCAAGGTCATTCAGCTTCTGCTTAAACACTGTTCAGATGATTAAAAGTACAATTGAAGAATTCTGAACCTGTCTTTAAAAAGTTTCAGGTACAATGTCTTATTATTGTGATTTGTCTTTTTGGATGTCTGCTTTTATGAGTGAAAATCAACTAGTTTCTTCCATATTTGAAATAAGAATATTGTCAAATCACAACATTTAAAAGCTGAGGGTGAATTGTTCCTAATTTTTTTCAATACCTATAAACAGCATAAGTATAAAAAGAATCCGTGTATCATTTTTTTTCCTCCAGCAGAAGAACCTGCTAACCCCCACCTTTAGAGAAGACAAAATTAGTCTCTGATGCACTGTGGAACTGATAGGTTTCCTAGTGACTTTTCCTCTTACCTTTAAGGTTTATAGGGGTGGTGGTGGTGGTGGAGTAGAAAATCTGACTGTCATTCAAAACTGAAATTGATTAAGAAGAGTTGGGAAGCCTAATCTTTTGAGAAAAATATCCAATCAAGGGAAAATAAGGGTACTATAGTGGTACCAATCACTTCATTTATTCATCCATAAACAATCTGTTTTCTGTCCGTTCACAAAATTTACAGAATAATAAATTGTAAATAGTCTTCTTTATATCAATCGATAACTATTTCTGAGTACTCTCTATGCTTTTCATATTGTGGTAGATGATACAGAATAAGTACGGTCTTATTTCTTCTCTCAAAGACTTACAGTCCTATTAGGAAGGCAAGACTAAAGCAAATAAAGCAATTAGTGAACAGGATAGCAATTAAGTGCTAAATTGTGTGGCACAAACTATAAGAGATGTAGTAATTCAAAGCATGGGAAGGTCAGGAAGGACCTTGGTAGTCAGAGACTGGGCAGAATTTGGATAGGCTAAGGAGAAGAAACAAGGGGTCTGGAGGAAATTAGCCTGGTTTGAGATGAGCATTCATGTTGAAGAATAGGACGAGGAGAGGGCATGGAAGACTGGCTAGAAAAGGCTGGATAAGGTTACGGAGATCACTAAAGACCAAGACTGTTATAGGGTTTTTGAATAGAAGTGTCACGATAAAAGGCAGCGATGATATTCAGGACTGATTTACAACACACAGGCACTGGAAACTGGGAAACTAATCTGGAGGCTATTGTGGTAATTCAGCATGAAATGATGGGTTCCTAGAGTATGGTGACATCAGGCTTTGGGAAGACAGAAGGAGGAAAGGATACAAAATACATGGCAGCTAGATGTGATCAATCAATAAGCATTTATTGAACACCTGCCATGTGCCAGGCACTGATACAAGGACAAAGACGAGGGCTTATTCAAAGATGATACCAAGGTTTTGAGCTTGGGTGACACAGAGGAGATTGTACTCCATTTCCTGGCAGGAAATGGAGTTTTAGTTGCTCTATTTCTGGTTGGCATCCTTCCTGCCTCCCACAACTTTCATCTTGTTTTAGGTTGCAGAAGTGTAGTAAGTTATTAGAGGCATGTCTAATTCTTTACAAGGAAAAACAATATTTATTTTTAAAATGTTGGTTGGTTCCTTGCACCTGATATTTTTTTTTGATTGTTGTTGACTTTGCCACTTAGTTATCTTACTGTTGAATATATAAAGATCCCTGGAGCCCATTAAGCGTCACAGGTGGGGATGTGTTCAGTCCTTTGGAGAAAACAAAATTACTTGCTTGGAATGTTTGTTCTTTGACTAATAGTCTAGTTACCTTGACCCACCCTCTGTTCCCAAAGGATTGTGGCATTGAGAAGGGGTTGTCATAAGTAGTTAATTCATACAAGACTAAGGAAACACAAGGGAGACCTTTACTAGTTTCACTAAGGAAGTTTAAAGCATTTCTACTCAATGTAGCATCTTGATAATATTTTTGTATTATTTTAATCAGAGTATGAAAATCTCCATCAACATAAAAAGTAAGTACATTTTCTGATTTCCATTGGTAATTCATCCCATGCCTGCCATACTGCTTTCTTCTAAGAGGGTCAAGAAGAAGATTTAATAAAGAGTCCTGTTTCCAATTTGCCAAAGTGGAAAGCATGTCACCTCTAGAATAGCATCCCTGATCCTCTTCCTGGTTGGTAATTATTTCATCTTCTTCCCTACCTTATAAGATACTTTATATATATATATATATATATATATGTGTGTGTGTGTGTGTGTGTGTGTGTGTGTGTGTGTGCGTGTGTGTGTGTATATATATGTATATATATGATTTTCTATTATAGTTTTATGTTAGTTATAATTATAGTTATGGATATACATGTCAACTTGCCAACTCTGTTGGGGGGGTGATGACGGACGATAGTCTTGATTAAGCTCTATAACTCCCTATGCTGCAGGGGTGGGGAACCTGTGGTCTTGAGCCCACATGTGGCCCTCTAGGCCTTCAAGCTCAGCCCTTTGACTGAATCCAAACTTCACAGCCCAAATTCCCTTAATAAAGGATTTGTTCTGTAAAACTTGGACTCAGTCAAAAGGCTGAACCCAAGGACCTAGAAGGCCACATGTGGCTTTGAGGTGGCAAGTTCCCCACCCCTGCCCCAAGGGCTTAGTGCTCTACATGTAGTTGGTGGTTAACAAATGTCTATTAAATAAATGAGGGCACGGCCAGGCCTGTGGTAAAACATGAAGATGCTACGGAGAGAGTGATGGATTTGGAGTAAGAGGATCTGTTTTAAATCCCAGTTCTATTGCTTACTGCCTGTGTGACCTTGGGTTAAGTCTCTGGACCTTAGTATTCTTATCTGTAAAATGAGCGGGTTAAGCCAAGTGGCTTCTAAGGTCCCTTCCAGCTCCATGTCTCTGGTCAAAGACATACAACATATTGAGCATGGTGAACCTTTATGAAGCACACGCACACACACACACGCACACACACACACACACACACAGAGTTCTTTTTATTACATTACATTGTTCTTCTTTATTACAAAGACCTCAAGTTAGGATATTTCTATCCATTGGACATTGTCCCCTGTGAACTAATGAAGCCATACAAATCATCTTGACAGCTGTTTATAAATTATCTAGCAACTCCACCAGCAGCTTGTTTTGCTTGCTACAGGGTCCAGCTTGTCATGAAAAAAGTTGTGTGCTACCCTTCTCACTATATTTAGCTGCCTCGGATGGTTACTTCTACCTGCTGTTTGGGACTCTGGCTGGGAGCCACAGTGGTTGCCCAAGGACAGGGTGCGGTGGCTGTTTTTTTAGGCAGTCTCCTGTGTCAGCTTTTCTCATAGGGGTAGCATTTTTGGGAAAAAACAAAACAAAACAAAACAACTCAGCTTCATGGCTGTGGAGAATGCTGGTTTGAGCACTTGGTGTGGTTTGGTGTGGTTTGAATCATTTTTTCCCCCCACCACGGTTCCTTGCTGAGCCTGTCTTTTGGCCTGGAGTTGCTCTTAAATAGAGTTATATGAAAGGTTGTCTGTTCTCTGTTTGAACCTGTGGCAAACCAGCCTGTGTAGCTCCTCCTTTTAAATACCAGTGGAGAATACTAGGTAGCATGGAGTAGTTGACTAGCACCTATATTGCATTAGCTGTAATCACAGCATCTGGGGCCTGGAAGGCATCTGCAGGAGTCAGCTAGTTCCCTTTCCCCTCCCCCCAGGCTTCAGGCAGCAACACAGAAGCTATCTCAGAAAGAGGATTCTCTATTTTTCAATAATTCCCAAGAAGGAAATCCTGTGACTTCTATCAGTGACCAGTTCTAGTGTTTAACAACCCAAGTTATGTCTAAAGGACTGAAATAGACAATTCATGCTATGACTGATCTAATCATTTTGGCTGACCAGTGTCAGCACACAATTAATTGAAATGATTATATAAATAGCACTTCATATAGAAGAAAACATTGATTCAGTTGTGCTATAGCCAGGTCCATGGTTTCATTCAAACCTAGCCTCACTGTCAATAAATACACATCATTTAACTAATCTAAATCTCTTGTACTGCAGTTTTAGCTCACTCATTAATATTCCTAAAGAAGAAATGGGTGAAAAAAAGAGGCAAACCATGACTTGTGTATAAAAGGCTTTTATAAACATGAAGTTGGTGGCCTACCTAAGAACTGTGGGCTCAAGGTAAGGATCAAGGGAGTCTATAGTTGGGTATTAGTGGCTGCTGTGGTAGAGTAGAGGGCTACTGTCAAGTTCTGGGAATGATGTTTTATAAGTAAGGTGCCTTCACAACATCAATCAGCACTGTATGCCATTGTACGCTGACACCAGTTACTCCACTCTTGGTTTCCATGGGGCGCTGCCCAGGACCATCTCTAGTTCTGACCAGGCACCCATTCCCTGCCTCCCAGCTTCTGTCAAACCCTGCCCAGTCTGCCTCCAGTGCTAGGCCTCTCCCTTCCTTTCTTCCTGCCTTCCCCTCTCACTGTCCTTTCTTTTTTCCTTCCTTCCTTCCTTCCTTCCTTCCTTCCTTCCTTCCTTCCTTCCTTCCTTCCTTCCTTCCTTCTTTTCTTCCTTCCTTCCTTCTTTCCTTCCTTCCATCTTTCCTTCCTTCCTTCCTTCTTTCCTTCCTTCCTTCCTTCCTTCTTTCCTTATTCCTTCCTTCCTTCCTTCCTTCCTTCCTTCCTTCCCATATATATATACACTGCAATGAACCCCACTCATGGTCACACAAGATTTCACAGCAAATGTAAGAGGAAAAAAGGAAGACTAGAATACAGTATACTGAAAGGCAAATGAAAAAAACATACCCACGAATAACTCATCTTTAGAGATAAGTTTAATCCTAGAGGAGAACATGGACCTTTTATTACAACCAATGACTTTCAAGGAACCCCTTTTGAGAAAACTGAACCTGATTGTAATCTTTGAAGTGTAAACAGAAGAGGCTGGAAAAATTAAAAGAATAAATGAAAGTCAAGGTTAATGAGGAGAAAACCAGAGATAAAATTTGGGTCTAGGTGTTATTTCTGCAAGTTTTCTGAGTAAAAGGTTAAACTTCAAGGCTGTCTTGATTTATATTTCTTATTAGTTAATTAGTAATTCAGATAATTCTTTCATATGATTGTTAATGGTTTGCAACTGTTCTTTTGAGAACTGTATGTTTATGTCCTTTGACCACCTATTGAGTGGCTATTGGTCTTACATATTTCTCTAAGTTGTCTATATACCAAATACCGCTAGATAACAAACTCTTATCTGAGATATTTGACTTAAAGATTTTTTTCCTATTCTGTCTCTTCCCTTCTTATCCTACATGTATTAATTTTGTTTGTGCAAAAGCTTTTCAATTTTGTGTAATCGTATGATCTATTTTATTTTTTCCTTTAAATTAATTTATTTAATTTTAGTTTTCAGCATTCACTTCCATAAGCTTTTGAGTTTTAACTTTTTTCCACCTCTCTCCCCTCCCCCCTCCCCAAGATGGCATGCAATCTGATAAAGGCTCTCTATATTCATTCTTATTAAACATATTTTCACATTAGTCATGTTGTGAAGAAGAATTAGAATGAATGGGAGAAACCACAAGAAAGAAAAAGCAAAACAAAAAAGAGAGAGAGAGAGCAAATAGTATGCTTCTATCTGCATTCAGACTCCATAGTTCTTTCTCTGGATGTGGACAGCATTTTCCATCATGAGTCTTTTGGAGTTGTCTTAGACTCTTGCATTGCTGAGAAGAGCTAAGTCTATCAAAGTTAATCCTCACGCAATATGGCTGTTACTGTGTGCAATATTCTCTTGTTTCTACCCATTTCACTCAGCATCAGTTCATATAAGTCTTTCCAGATTTTTCTGAAGTCTGCCTGCTCATCATTTCTTATAGCACAATAGTATTCCATTACACTCATATACCACAACTTGTTCAGCCATTCCCCAACTGATAGGCATCCCCTCAATTTCCAATTATTGGCACCACAAAAAGAGCTGCTATAAATATTTTTGTACATGTGGGTCTTTTTACCATTTTTTTGATCTCTTTGGGATACAGCCCTAGAAATGGTATTGCTGGGTCAAAGGGTATGCACATTTTTATAACGCTTTGGGCATAGTTCCAAATTGCCCTCCAGAATGGTCAGATCAGTTCACAACTCCACCAACAATGCATTAGTATTCCAATTTTCCCACCTCTTCTCTAGCATTTATAATTTTCCTGTTTTGTCATGTTAGCCAATCTGATAGGTGTGATGTGGTACTTAAGAGTTGTTTTGATTTGCATTTCTCTAATCAGTAGAAATTTAGAGCATTTTTTCATATGATTATAAATAGTTTTACCATCTTCCTCTGAAAACTACCTGTTCACATCCTCTGACCATTTATCAATTGGGGAATGACTTGTATTCATTTAAATTTGACTCAAGTCTCTATATATTTTATAAATGAGGCCTTTATCAGAGACACTGATAATAAAAATTCTTTACCAATTTTCTGCTTCGCTCCTACTCTTCATTGCATTGGCTTCGTGCAAAAACTTTTCAATTTAATGTAATCAAAATTATCCATTCATAATGTTCTCTAGTTTGGTCATAAATTCTTCTGTTTTCCATAAATCTGACAGATAAACTATTCCTTGCTCTCCTAGTTTGCCTATCCTATCTATCAGCCTTTGTATCTAATTCATATACCCATTTTGACTTTATTTGGGTATATGATGTAAGATGTTGGTCTATGCCCAGTTTCTGCCATGCTATTTTCCAGTTTTCCCAGAAGGTTTTGCAAGTAGTGAGTTCTTTTCCCAGAGGCTGGGGTCTTTGAGTTTATCAAATAATAGATTACTATAGTCACTGACTACTGTGTCTTGTGTACCTAACCTGTTCCACTGATCCACCACTCTATTTCTTAGCCAGTACCAAGTAGTTTTGATGATTACTGCTTTATAATACAATTTAAGATCTGGTGTGGCTAGGCCACCTTCCCTAGCATTTCTTTTCATTATCTGCTGTTCATCTGGAAGCCCTCTTGAATCATAAATGTAGTTCCTAGGAAGACTTGGCTGGTTGATATGTTATCAGCCAAATTTAATGCTATGCCAAATACTCTGTTTTTTGCAGGGATTATTTTATATCTATCTGAGAGTCAGAATGGAGTATAGAATAAATAAATGCTGGGAAAGGGGGGTTGTGATCTCACAAAGGAATAAAGGAGGGTCCCCAAACTCTCCCTTCTCCCTAATTTCCCTATTATTGTTGAGGGTCCCCAGTAACCCAGGCTAGAAACCTAGATGTTCTCTACTCCTCACTCTTCTCTCATTCCCCATATCCAATCTACTGCAAAAGCTTGTGGATACTCCTAATGTCTCTCCTTCTCTCCTCTGATGTTGCCATCACCCTGGTATAGGCCCTCACCACCTCATGCCTGCACAGTTGCAATAGCCTGTGGGTTGGTCAGCCTACCCCTGGTCTTTTCCCACTCCAATCCATCTTGAACTCAGCCATCAAAGTGATCTTCTAAGTCTGAGATCTGATCATGTCACCCCTTTCCTTCCCCACCCCTACCCCATTCAATAAACTCCAGTGGCTCCCTATCTCTAGAATTATATCCTCAACTCTAGAATCAAATATAAGTCCTGTGTCAGGCTTTCAAAGGTCCTTATAACCTGCAAGTGGAGTATGGTGTTGAGGATGGGGCAGAGCTTTCCGGTCTTCTTATACCTTACTCTCCATCCCCCACACTGGTCTCCTGGCTGTTCCTTGACTAAGGTATTCCATCTTCAGACTCCAGGCATTTTCATTGTCTGTAACTCTATGCTGGGAATTTTTTCTCTCCTCATCTCTACCTCTTGGTTTCCCTGGCTCCCTTCACAAGTCCCAGCTAAAATCCCACCTTCTACAAGAAGTCTTTTCCCAACCCTCTTAATTCTAGGGCCTTCTCTCTGTTGATTATTTCCCATTTATCTCATATGTAGCTTCTTTGTACATAGTTACTTGAATATTGTCTCCCCCCTTGGATTCTGAGCTCCTTGAAAGCAGGGACTGTCTTTTGTCTTTCTTTGTATTCCTGGCCATGGCATCTAGCACATAGTAGGTGCTTAATAATATTTATTGGCAAACAGGAGATTTGTCTTTGGGAAATCTAGTCATGCTTCAAGATTCAATCTGCCTGGTACTTACATCTTATCAGTATCCTCTGCCTCTCTAATTGGACCCTAGGACTGGAAGGCAGGGCCTTGGGCTCCAGGGCTTCTATTTAAAGAGGGGTCTCAGCACAGTTTTCTCTCCATTTCCTACTAGTCACATTGCTTTTTGACTTCTCTGAAAGTCTCCAACATCCCCCAAGGCTGGTTATTTCCTCCCTTCCCCTTTCCCCCATTTTCAGCTTCCTTTTGTGTGTTGTCTTCCCCTATTAGACTGTAAGCTCCTCAAGTGTAGGAACTGTCTGTTTTTAATTGTACTTGTCTCCCCTGAACTTAGCACAGCGTCCAGTGCATAATAGGCTTTTAATAACTGTTTATTGACATTTATTGACTGGTGATAGAAGAAATGGAAAGGTATCAAAAATAAACCTTTACTTCACAATTTTGCTTCAGGCCAGGCATGAGTATAGATCACCAATACCAGATTTAGATGAGTTGGTAAGCCTCAGAGCCTTAGTTTCAGTTCTCAAACTGTAGCTTTGTTCCTCCAGAGATGGCATCCCTGTTAACATCTGTTGCCCAGCAGATAGATGTCACTGGAACTAGCTTCAGGTGTGATCTTTATACTCCCCTCCTCCTTTCTCTCTAATGAAGGGGAATTCCCCCCCCCCAAGCCTCTGTTTGATTAGAGATAATGAAATTAGCTCTAAGATTATGGTCAAGAGACCCCCAAAGGTTCTCGAGACCCTTTCAGAAACCACTTGGACTCAGCTCAGTCTAGGATTCACAGATTTCTCTTCTCTCGGTCTCAATAGCAAGAACACATTCAGTATGCAGTTAAAATTACCTTGTCTACATCCAGCAAACCATTGTTTAAAAAAAATAACCAGTAGGTGATATGTTTTAATGGCCATGAAACCCTTAGTGATTAACCTTGCTGCTTCTTACTGGGACACTGAACCAAGAAGGAAAAGGGGAGAGAGGAGTATATTCACCATTGTTCCCGTTGTTTCTCCAAGAAGCTGGATGGCGGTCCCTCTGTGAGATTCTCTTAACAATCCAATATGTGAGCCAGGAAAAAAGAAAAGGGCCCAGCTGTTGGGAGGTTTCTAAGTCTCCCGAGAAGGCTCATCCCTCTGACACAACCTTGCTTCTCATACTACTGCTGCTCCTCTCTTCTCTCTCCAACTCTCTTCTTGTCCCCTCCAGGGAGATTTTTTTTTTCAGACTCTTATTATACTGCAAACTCTATCTTCCAGACCTAATTCCTTTATTAAGAATGCTCTCTTATTGAGCTTGGAAGAAATACAAATCCCAGGGTCTTTAGCCACTTAGACCTCCTTTGAGGCAGTCAGTCCAGCCAGACCAGAAGGCCTGTTACACATTAACGTTTTTAAAGTAAACGTGATTGAGCACAAGGCTGATTGCTCAGGTTTTGCTAAATTTGGGGACTGTTGCATAGCAGTAAAAGTTGCTCCTTTCCCTCACTTCTTAAAATATACCCAATAAAATGCAATTAGGGTTTTCAGGTAGACAGCATGAAACAGGGCTATTCACAATCTCAATTCTCAGAGAGAAGTGAAATGTATCTCACCGTGAAGATGCCACAATTCTTCATTATTTGGTGAAAAACAAAGCCCAGAAATGTTCATTTTTGATAATTTTAAATAACTTTTAATATAAATTCATAAGTTAAATTTTAATACATTTTCTTTACTTGGAGACAAACAAAGCACAGAAAACAAAGAAAAATTGGCATGTATGGACTGCTGAAATAGAGAACTAATACAAGTTGTGATTTCAAGGTAACTTTTCCTAGTCTATCTTTCATACATGGAGTCTATACACCCTTTTCGCCTTTGCCTCTCTCTCAGAATGCCCAGGCTCTTTCAAGATTCATCTCAGTGCCACCACTAACATACAACCTTTCCTCATTCCTCAGTCCACCGGGGAGTAAACTGCAAGGAACCTTGAATTTACTTTGTATCTATTATTTAGTCCTTTTAAGGACTGTTTGTGACCCCTTTGGGGTTTGTTGTTGGGTTTTTTTTTGTAAAGATACTGGAGTAATTTGCCATTCCCTTCTCCAGCTCATTTTATAGATGAGGAAACTGAGGCAAACAGGGTTAAGTGACTTGCCCAGGGTCACACAGCTAGGCCAAATTGGAGCTCAGGTCTTCCTGACTCCAGGCCCAGCACTCTATCCACTGTACCACCAAGCCGCCTATCTGATAAAGGTATGTTATGGAGGTAGCTGAGGTTACGTAGGCCCAGAATGCTAGGCCTAGTGTTGGAAGTTCAAATCTGAATGAAAATCTTCTCTCTCTGCCTCAGTTTCCTCACCTGCAAAATAGGAATAATTTTAACCCCTACCTCCCAGGGTTGTTGCGAGGCTCGACTGAGATAATAATTGTGAAGTGCTTAGCACAGTGCCTAGCACATAGTAAATGCCATATAAATGTCAGTTATTATTAATATTTTTATTAGTTATTTCTCTTGATTAAACATAAGCTACTTGAGGGCAGCGACATTTCATTTATGTTCTTGTAACAACAGTGCCTACTATAGTGCTGTATATATATATCATAGGCACTTAATAAATGTTTGTTGATTTATTGATTGAAAGAAAGGAACAGGTACTAGAATGAACAGGTCCTTCTAAAGTACAAAGGACTAGCATAACCTATTTGGCTCAATGACTCCAGATATCTGTAACCCCTATAGATGGGCCCATTGGAGCACCACCTCCAAGTTCATCCCTGCTCCAGACTCTAGAACCAGGCCAGAGAGCTTTAATATAAGGTGCCTAGTTTGTATGCACGTCTCTTCTCTGGGATTGCCAAGAAGTAAAAAAGTCATCACAGTTTGTCGGCTCCTTGGGAACAACGGTGAACAAAAATAGCTGGAAGATTTACACTCCTTAAAAACTCTAAACAAGAGGAAAATCAAGGATGTTTCCAGAGAGGTTGGTTCTGTTTATTATGTTGTGTCACTACAAGGGGTCAACTGAGAGTAGCTTAGCGGAAGTCCTATGACCAATTAACCTCAGTATATCATTAGAAAAGATTGTCCTACAATAACTGTGGGCTTCCTGAAAGCTACCCTAGTCTCAAGATATATTGTGGGGCAGCCTCCACTCAAAATCATAGCTCAAGAGCTCCTACTTCTGTGTTCCCTTTGCTAGTCAACCAGGATATATAAGTTTACAGCAAAAGATACTTAATTTATTGCAAATATTAATAGTCTTCCCTTTCTACCAATAGGGTCTTGGTGCATGTCTCTGCTGAGTTGCTCTCTGTTGGCATCCCTGCTGGACTGCTCTCTACCTTGCCCATCTTCTGGTCTCCCACTCTTTCATTTCATACCCATAGGATCTTTTTGGCTTTTTAATCCCTTTTGTGATTCCAGATCCTGCTCAGCTAGGTAGAGAAGCTCTTAGAAACTGTGTGACTTTCTGTATTCCTCTGTTATCAAACAGACTTCCCTAGTCTAAACTCTTTGAAATGGGGGCAGACAATTTCCTTTAACCTCTATTATTCTCCTGATTGCTAGCCTGGATTTCTGCAAATCATCCTGAGAAGATTAACAAAACTACAAAGGATTTGAATACAACTGAGGTAGGGCAATTCCTTCCATCATGCCCCTGATCAATGAAAACACCCAGGAAATAATAAATGTGTAAATAAATAAACAGTACCTAAAGAATATAATAAACATAAATAAATTAAAATATGAAACATTATATACCATATAGAATATGTGCTATATAGAGATAGAAATAATATAAATAATCTAATGTATAAATATTATAATAATATAATACATATAAATAAATAATACATAAATAATAAATAAATAAAATAAGATGAATGGAACTGATGTAACTAGTTACTTTCCTCCTAACAACCAAATCACTGTGCTCCCCTCACTTGGGGAATATGTTCCTGGCTAACATGGTCAGAGAGAATTTTGTTAAACCCTGAGATTCCTGGCAGTAAGTCCATAGTTTAGAGGCAAAGTAAATGGCCATCTTTTCCTTTAGACGAGGGCTGTCCAACCTTAGGTTTTTATTGAAACAATAGACAATATATTTTTATTTGTCATTTTAGTGAGAGCTCTGTGGTAGCTCAGCTTTGTTTACTAAAGAATTTATGTAAATTTCTATGCTTGTAGGTGGTGCCGCATAAATCATACTGCCAGCTGCATTTTGGACTATCTGTCCTTGGAAGCTTCTTCAAACTGTAGATCTGTAATCCTAATAGATTGATACTATGTTTTTTCTTTAAAGAAGCAATATAGGGTAAGAAAAGGGTTAGGATTCCAAAGGGTAACCAAAATTGGAGGGAAGAGTATAAGGGGCACCTACTTGAGGCTGTGAGGAAGGGATAAAACTGCCACAAATACTAGAAATCATGAATTATTGTATCTAATTTAACAATATATTTTTCTTAGGTATGAATTAATTTCCTCAAGAACCTATTTATTTATCATTAACTCAAATCATC